>NW_007729049.1:130432-132477 GCF_000696425.1 Galeopterus variegatus | reverse complement strand
CCAGTTAGGATGGCTAAAATCCAAAAGACGCTGAACGATAAATGCCGGCGTGGTTGCGGAGCAATTTTCTTAACTCTGCTTAAGTACATGGTCACTATGTAATCATTTCTAGACAGTTCTGGCAAAAATAAAGATTTAGAACATCAAACAAATGAACAGTCTTCATATACGGTATTTCTCTATTTTAGTTATTAGCCAGTGAAAATGTACTTACTGGATGAACTAAAAGAGGTGATGTCTGTCTTTTAAAAGTGATAATTTTTAGGATCATCTAAGGACAGAAGTTGGAAGTGACTGTGAATCAGGAAGGAAAAACTCAAGTCTTTTACATTCCCAGATGGAATTCCGAAAGGACTGACCATAAGCAAAAAGTGGGACATGTGTCTCTTCGTACTTTACCTTCCACTCCATCCTTCCATCCTGTCCCGTCTCCTCTACTACACACCGTCAAAAATTTGCTCCAATGTCTAATATGCACGCTGCAGAATAAATGAAAGTACTTTATACACAGTTGACTAGGGTGGGCAGAGGGGTTGGGGAGATGCAGAGTTGAATCTGACCTTGAATGAACTTGAACTAAAAAGATTGAACATTGTAAAACACTATCAAGAAATATCCAGCAACTGTTCATAGTAGGAATGTCTCAGGGTTGGGGAGAGGTTTAAAGAAACTTTGTAGACAATTTCATTGATTTATTTCGGTCAAAATGGTGATGAGGACATTGTTATGGCAGAGAGCAAGGAGAGGACGAACTTGGAAATTTCAAAATGTAATTTTGCAAAGGATTTTGGAATGAACTCACCATTCAAGGAAGTTACAGTGCTGTGCCGGTCTGCACTCTCCACAGTATTTCTCCCCTGGTTTATTTTATAATCCCCCCCAGATCCGATTAATTTTTTTTAGAAAATCTGTTATACACTAGTCACCTTTTAAATGTTTATGCTTTGAAGGATTGTGATGCTATCCTTAATATCCCATTTGTTTATGCTGTCATCATTTATGTAAAATTGAAAGCGCTAAGAGAGTGTTTTCAGAAATCCACTGGAAACCCTGAGCAATGTAAACTCCCAAGGTGTCAGAGCTGTAGGAAGGCTAATTCTATGACCTTACTGGTAGTACTTCATATCTGCTCTATTTGGACAAATTTATGGGAGGAAATACGCTTTATTTTTCCATAGAAGAAATTAAACACTAGTGCATTAATATGTTACATACAGGAGCTCAATGCCTGCACTGTAGTGCCACCACATATTAATGGGTGATTCCATTCTCTGAGCAAAGGAGACTGCAGACACAGTTTTCTCCCTCTATGGTCAAACATCCCCTACCTGAGGCACCAGGATCTTGTTCAGCATTTGAGTCCAGAAACAGCAAATTCAATCTAGCTGTGGCAGGCCGAGGGCGAATTGGAATGCCAACCCTAGACCGGCATTCCAAACCACGAGCCTCTGGAAATAAAGCCTGGACTTGGAGAAACGACACCAACCTCAAGCCAAGAAATCTCACCCAGTTTGTTTAATAGCTTTCAGTGCACAGTGAGTACAGATAACCATTAACATCACTCCTGTTTTAGTTTAAAACATATCAAACCAAGAGCTTCATGTACAGTGCAATAATAAAGAAAATGTCATGCTCCTCTCTGGATTCTCAGACTTGGAATTATTTTTGCTGTCAACTGATTGCAAAATGTGGCAGCAACTTTCTGAGCTCTGGTGTGCTAAGATGGTTTTATCTTACTTGTCTACTTGTCAATTGTTAGTTTCGTGCAATAGCTGGAGCTACGCTGGAATAATAAAATAGGTATTAAGTATATATTTAAATATTTATGTCTGTGTTTGTCTACTTATCCACATTTCTATCTATATATCTATCTACTTATCTACATATCTATCTGTCTGCCTACCTACCTATCTACCTATCTCTTCAGAGTATCATTACACTATCATCTTGGCTCTTAGAAATCCCCCCAAAGTATCAGACAGGGAGGTCCAGGAGTCGAACTGGATTTGATTTCTCATTTTCTCGCACCTCTCCAATCCTGTCAC
>NW_007729049.1:126115-128819 GCF_000696425.1 Galeopterus variegatus | reverse complement strand
GATAGACACTTAGGTTGAATCCATATCTTGGCTATTGTGAACGGTGCTGCAATAAACATGGGAGTGCAAATACCTCTTCGACATACTGATTTTATTTCTTCTGGATGTACACCCAGTAGTGGAATTACTGGATCCTATGGCAGTTCTATTTTTTTAACTCTAATTCTTTATTTATTGATAACATTTACATTTATTGAGCACCTGACATGTTCAGCACTGTGCTAAGTACTTCATATATGTTATCTCTTTGGGCTTCACAGAACCCCTGTGCTATAGATATTGAGATCATCCTCTCCATTGGTAACAAGAGACATTTAGTCACTTAGTAGGTTACAATTAGCAAACAAGAGAGCTGGGATAGGAATGCAGGCTGTGTTTGCCTTCCTAGCTCTAGTCTGGATCTTAAGACCTACCTCGCTTTGCTATCCCATCACTCAGTGTGTGTTTCTGTGCGTAGATTAGGTCAGTCGTATCTGAGACTGGTTATATGAGACTGATGGGAGGTCAGACAGTATTAGGCTGTCCTAGACCCGCCCTTCTTACTTCAACCTGAGAGATTCTATTTTTATCTGGTTTATGTACTCGAGGTCCAAATAAGATATCATTTGGGAGGATACAAGGGACTGTTTCCACAGCTTATGAGAAAGGAAGCAAGTTTGAAAACTGCTGGTGTGGAGGATCATTTGGTAGCACTTCTGAACACATCTTATACCAAAGGGGTTTGCCTCTTGTTCTGGTATAGCTCTGTCACATTTTTCCAAATACTCAAAAATCTTCACAGAGGAAGGCCCAAGGCAGCCATTCCTCCTAAACACCTTTATTTATTTCTTTCAATAAGTTCACCTACCATGATAGAGAATTTAATTAAATTTTCTAGAATATCTTAGTAAAGTTATTAGGAAGTGCAGCATGCTTCATAAACACCAAGTTCTGGTGTTATCTCTCTTTAACATTAATTAGACACATATGCTTGGTGTACGGAAAAGGAATTTTATATCCATGAATTAATGCAATTAAATCTTTAAGTCATAAGGGAAGACATTGCTTTGGAACCACTCTTTCACAGGTTTGCAATGAGACATTAATGCACTCTGAAATTGCATACGCTAGATATTTAAATTCCGAAACCTGTTTGACAATATGCTGTATTTTGTATACAATATGCTATATTTTGTATATTTTGTATACAAGCGCATACCCTAATGATGATAAATCATTGGAATTACTTTTTATTTTGTATAGTTGGCAGCAGTTAGTTAAACTTTCTTACTCACTATTTCTTATGATTAATAACAGGCATTAGCAAGACAGGATTTCAAGGTAATGTTCATTTACTGTGTCAGTGGAAGAGATTAAATTTAACTGCTTCGTGGAGACATTGATTCATGCACTTGCTACCATTAGAGTATGTCTCTAACTACCCAAGCTAACTGGGTATCCAGGTATTAGGAATCCATTGCTTTTGCTTGTTTGAATATTGTTTTTAACAAGCCATCAATCTGCTCTTTTTATGACTATCACATGCTTTCAAAATGGGACAGTTAATTACAACATCTATCTAGATTCTCAAACACACAGTGGTATTGCTAGAGGAGAAATATTTATCAAGCATCTAAACCAGAGTGTATTCTTTCGACCACAGCAATAATAAAAACCAACAGCTATTGATGGAACATCTACAAGTGACATCCAAGATAGTTTTTCAGGAACACATTCTCTTTTTCTTTCTGTCTATGGAACTGTGACGTATGAGGGCTGAGATTTGCTGGAGTTGATTCTCTGTGACACCGGTCACTTGGAAGTTTGACATGGCCAAAATGAGAAAATACCCAAAAAGGTAGTTGGTTACTCTGATGAATACAGAAACCTATGTGTATTTCTGCAACTGAATGAAAATTATCATTCATATTTTTCATGAAAAAAAGGGCACTCTCAAGAAAACAGAGTATTTCACCCACTGAACCCACCCATGGAGCATCTGTGTGGATAAAACTTTAAGACACTATTGTTAGCGGACTTTGGTCAGATGGGAAAGGGAGAAGGGAAGTAGATGAAATTGGAGATTAGGAAGTAAAAAGGAGAGAAATAAAAACCAGGCTTCTGTAACTTTTGATCGTTGTTAAACACAGCAGGATCCATAATTATAAAGGGAAGCAAATTGTGTGGAAATGTGAGGGTGACACGTCTGTTCTGTGAACTGAGTAATTTCCCGTGGAACAAAAAAAAAATAGTGAAGGTTTATTTTACTATGAAATAATGTACTGCACTTGGCTGACTTACCAGCAAAGCAAGAAAAAACTACAGAATCTGTGTCTGTTCTGTGAATAAGATATGGGGGAAGTTTCTTAAGCAGAAAAAGGAGTCTGCGTGTAGTACCCGTTCAGAAACCATCTTCCAATGGCATCAGGAGAGATCTGCCTCGCATTGCAGAGCCAGCAGTTCGTTTTCCCTCAGAGCCCTCATCTTCAAAGCACTTCCTTGTTGAAGTCCACATGGAGAAGTCAAAGACGATTGTGAACAACACTTGCTTTATGAGTAACAGTGGGAGATGGACATTGATTCTATGTGATGTGATCTTAAGGGCCCAAAAGGGAAGATCCTTTCTCCTTCAACATAGATTGTCTAAGCTGTGGTCTTTTTGTATATAAATTTCTATCCATGGATAATTTGTTGGTTTAAAAGAAATACTTTGTTTTTTTTTTTT
>NW_007729049.1:121844-125314 GCF_000696425.1 Galeopterus variegatus | reverse complement strand
TTTTTTTTTTTTCTAAGAGGCTCTATTTAATATAGCAATGCCTTGGAGGGAAACCCAGTTGCCAGCTCTGCATTTCAATTTGTTGCCAATAAAGCCTTCTAACATGAAAGCTGGTTGAGTGAAGCTCCATGAGAAAATGTTATCCAAGTAAGCCTTGCCAAGACTGAGAGGGGAAAGACATACCCAAAGCAGAAGCAGAAAGTTCTGACCAGAGACATCTGCAAGGACACCTCCTCCATTAGCCGCTGAAGGAACTTGTCTCTACGACTCAAAGTGTCACCTTCCGATTCTCTTGTCTAGATGTCCCATAGCTTGACCAGTGGCTTTTCAATAATGTATTTGCACTACTTCCTTCATTGACAGTTAGTCACAGGGTTTTTGTAAAAACACCATTTTGATGTTCCACCATCTTCCAGGTACATTTCTGGTCCATATGGAAATGTTCAGAATTCTCTCCCAGCCACAGTTTGAAGACTTTCCATGACATAGGAAAAAGGGAGGCAACTGGTGGGAAACGATGCTGAAATGAAATGGGTGTGTCAAAGATGAGACTCATAATTTGAAAGAAGGGATGGGACAGTGTCTGCACATGAACCAGGTACTCTATTGTTTGTTTTTTGCTGAAGCCTCAGTCACCAGTCTTGACAGGGCCTGAGTTAGGACTGCCAGGCTGAGAAGGGAAATTGTGTGCAGCTCAGAACTACTCCCCAGACACACTGTGTTTACGGGTAGCTCTTTATTGAGGCTTCCTGGAGCTGCTTTGCTAGACCCTAGAGATCAGGGGCAATGAGGAACAATTCTCTCCTTGTACTAGGAATAAGAGATATGGAAGGAGATATTCAGTGGGGGAAAAAAAGAGAGATAAATTTTATTAATCAGAAAAGGGAATCAGAGTTATTAATTTTGGCTGAATGTTCTAGTGACATTGTTTCTACATATACATAGAATTTAGAATAAATACTTTGAATTGCTTTCACAGTGGTGAGGGTAGTTTTCCTATGAACCATTGTACTTGATTACAAAGGGAATTGAGCAGAAATTTTGTTTCATGCAAGTCCATTGTCTGGGGTTAGAAAAAGAATGAAACTTTATAAATGAAAAGCTAAAGATACCATTAGGGGTCAAGCCAGTGACCTTGGCCTCATTAGCACTGTGCTCTGACCAACTGAGTTGACTGGCATCCTGCAAAGAAAGAGGAAATTAAATTCATGGGTGCATTCCTTTCTTTAGTATTAATAAAAGTCTGTGTAAATTGGAATGAGAAGGATTTCAGCATTGCCACTACCAAGTGTGTGACATTGGGCCTATGCCCCAATATCTCTGGCTCTATTTCAATATCAGTACTATATTAATATTATTTTTTTACACTTTTTTGGGGTGTAAGGAAACAGAGAAGAGAAAAGTTGGGAAAAAGGCATATTCTAAAGCATATATCTTAAATCCTTAGAAGAAAATCATTATATAAATTCCATTACTATCACCGTTATTTTAACTATTATCAACTGTGATTCACCCAAGTGGTAGAATTTATAAAACCTTTCTCCAAAACTGAATATATTCCCAAATTCCTAAAACTCACAGGAATGAAAACAAATTGGTTAGCAAATTTCCTACTTAAAAATATTGATGGGAAAATTGCACAAAAGGATGGTTTGAGTTTGTTTCCTTCTTCAGTTGTGTTGCAAATAGTTCCCCCAATGAAACCTTGGAATTTCCTCCAGTCTGTTCCCCATTACCTCTGTGGGAAGATTGTGAAAAATCAATCTGTTTTCTGCATAACCGTATTACATCCCATTATTTGAGGAATGTCAAATGCAAACCCCAATGACCGACAATATCAATCTTCTCCCTCTCTTTTCCAAGTTTAATTTCAGCAGTAGTTATGAAAAAGAAAGGAAAGTGCAGGCAGAATATCATTATACCCCTGGCAATTGCAGATTTTAATAAGAATTTATATAAAACAGAAGGATGTATTCTTTTTGTAGTTGATTATATCCTTGAACTTGGGAGTCATAGGAGATTCCCGTCGCTGTGATATGTTTCAGAAATCAATGAAGAATGGTGGCTGTGACAGGCAACATCCAATGCCTTTCCTCTAATTGACAATACAAATTTAGATAATGCCAGACCAACATTAGAAGTTTTGGAAGAAAAAAAAAAAAAGATTTCGGAGATATGTGATGTCCTGTTATTGGTAACGATTGGTTCAACCCATGAAAAAGTTAGGGCTCCATCATGTCTTATCATGCTTTACATTGCAACGATGGAGCTCTTTCGGTAAGATTTTTCTTTCTTTTAATTTTTTTAAATATAAGCTTGCCAAGAAAATCTAATTGTGCTCATTTGACGAAACTGTTTATTCAATATCTTTTATTTATTAATATTTTATTAGATGTATTTTATATATTTGTAAAGAAAATAGAAAGGCTGAAAATATAATGGTGTCTGGGAATTGAGGAGCAAGGACAGAAAAAGAACTTCATTATACTTTTCACTCAATCAGTGTACATACATCACATGACTTTTTTTTTTTTTCCTTAAGTTAATTTTTTCACCTAGACATTTTGCTTTCACAATACCTCTTATCCCATTCTTTCAGGAAATCAGTAAAAAAAAAAAAAAAAAAAAAAAAAACCTCTGGCCTTAACTATTTCTTTACAAAAATAGCCAAAGCATTTGGGGATAATTATTGTCTCTTAAACCACTTTGGAATTCTTCCATCCTGGTTACAAGGGATGAAGACTGTATCTTCCAAAGCAGAGCAAAGAAATTGACACCTGGGTCTCAGAGCCAGAGAGTTTGCATTCAGTCATGGTTCTGCTTTTTACTATATAAAATTAATTACTTTGAGGTTCTTGTGGGATAATGTACATGCAATATTCCTGCAACAAATACCCATTATACAACTTTTAACAATGGGGAACTCCATTGTTAAAACTAATATGCACAAGTCCACATCCTAGATTATTCATAAGCTCCTTACATATTTTATACACTTGCATGAGCTACTGGACTTCTCTGATACCCTGTTTCTCCATCTATACGATGGAGATGATAACCATACTTCCCAAAGAGTATCATTGTGAGCATCCAAAGAGATCATGCATTCATTCACAAGAACTTACCGCTTTGGCATATGATAAGAGTTCAATAAATATTAGATGAAAGTATGAAAGCTTATAATTATTTCCATCTAACATTTAGTGGGTGGTCTGGCATACTAATAAGGATGATCCTTTGACTTCATTCTATTGACACTCTAAATTCCAATTTCAGGTAGGGCCTTAGTAGAAACCATTTAGAATAAAACATAAAATCTACTATTAATTATCAACCATTTTACATAGTTTTGATAATAATCACTGGAAGCAAGAACCTTAAATGGATGGCTATTGAAGATCCTTAAGATTCTATGCAAAGTAAAATGTCCTCATTCCATTTACATTGGGGGGCGGGGGGGACCTCTCTGA
>NW_007729049.1:95899-121577 GCF_000696425.1 Galeopterus variegatus | reverse complement strand
TCTATGCAAAGTAAAATGTCCTCATTCCATTTACATTGGGGGGCGGGGGGGACCTCTCTGATTGCATGCTATTTTCTTTGCATTGAAGATACTTCTCTCAGATAACTTGCCTTTGCAGACGCAAACTATCAAAAGCACAGTGGAGGGGTCATCAGCCAGCTGCACTTCCACCACTTTAAATTGAAAAAGAAAAATGTGTTTGCTTTGACCTTTCAGCCCTTCCCCATCCCAAAATCTGAAGAAGAGTAGTGACCTTTTCAGCTGTGGCGAGGACAGTGGTTTTGGTGGTTGTCGAGTGGAATCTGAGACCTGTCATAAACCTCCATCACTGTGCAGCTGTGGGAGGGATCCCCCACTCCCATGAAGCACATGGGCTTTCTAAATAATCTTTCCACCAGCCATAGACCTGAGCACAAAGGGAGCTTTTCTTCACCTAGTCTAAGGGAGTCACTGTTCTTGGGTTAGAGTGTTGGACCAGATTAACAAGCAGGGTCCCCAAGTGCCAAACTGTGCTGAAGCATAATGAATGGGCAACAGGAAAAAGCTTGATTCTCCATTTCTATAAACACCATTTCTTTTTGGCACCCATTCTACATATACGCTAAGCATGGACCTCTCTGCAGAGATATAACTAAGTGCCAAACTGTGCTGAAGCATAATGAATGGGCAACAGGAAAAAGCTTGATTCTCCATTTATATAAACACCATTTCTTTTTGGCACCCATTCTACATATACGCTAAGCATGGACCTCTCTGCAGAGATATAACTACGAAGCATACGCACAAGATGACGTATGCATAGCTATGAAGGTGTGTTCATTGTACCCGTTCTTGTCTAGAATGTCATGGTTTTCAGCCTTTCACTCTTTCAGGGTCTTGGTGTTTTATTTTACTTTCCTGTGCAACACTGCCCCATCTCTCTTTTCCTCTCTTCCCTTTCCTTCTTTTTTTCTAGATCATGAAAAACTTTAAAAATAAAACAAAAGAGAAGCACATTGGCCTCTAGTTTCAAGTAGGAAGGAGACAAGCCTCAAGACAGGGAGACTCCCTTACAGCCAAGATGACTGACAAATTCTTGTGGCTTTCTCCAAAAGTCAAACCAAAATCTAACCAGCAGCCAGGCTTCGTTCTGGCAACCTTGCTTTGCCTGGAAATGAGTGCAATCATATCCTAATAGCTATTTGGATAATTGTTCATACGAGTCATCTGCCAACTAATGTTGGAAATGACTCTTTATTACAAATATAGCATGCAGTCTAATCTGGAATATATTAAAATGTGATTTCTGTAGCTGCCTATTTCTAAACTGAAATAATAACTGAACCATTTATCACATTTGTTTTTAAGAAGAACCTTTAAAGTATAATGGTAATATGTAAACGTGTGAATATATAGTTACATGTTTGATAGTTTAAGTTTTAAAAATATCTTTTCTGAACTTCATATTTTATTCATAAGTCCTATCTTCTGAATCAATATTAGTCTACAGAAGGATTTTTATTCCATTTTTCTAATGGATAACTATAATAATAATGCTTGCATATAAAAGTTACCACTGATTCATTTTAATCCCTCATGTTAGAAATAAACTGAAAGACTACAGAGACTTAATTTTCTTGTGGAGGTTGCTATATGGTACCAGATGATGACAGGGAAATAAATAAGCCCCCCTCTCAGCACTCTAGTACTGGAAGGCAGTCAAAAGTAAAATTCTCAAAGATTTCTTCACTTTGAGGTAAAAGGCTGTGAGCTTAACTGCTGAAGTGGGAATCTTCAGTTGTTCCCATAAAGTTAGATTGGAAGGCTTTTTGCTGTATGTTCATAAAGAGGCACTGTGGCACATGGAAAGAGCAGGGGCTTTGGAATCAAGACAGCCTGGGTTTGAATTCTAATATGCCAATTACAAGCTGGGGAATCGTAAATAATTTGCATCCTTTGGGTGAGCCCCAATGTCCTCACCATTGTAATGGGAATAATAAAACCATTTCACAACATTGTTATGATGAGTAAATAAAATGACACAGGTGCAGTGACAAGCACACCCTAGGCATCTGGTGAACGTAGTCATGTGTCATAGACAGGCATTGTGCTGTGGTGTTATGAGCATGGGCTATGAAGCCATGTTGCCTGGTTTCATGCACCACGATGCATCTTACTACTGGTGCAACCATGGACAAGCTATCTTGTGGCTCAGTTATTTCATATGTCAAATGGGGATAATAATATTACATACCTCAAAGTGTCACTGCCAGAAGTGATTTAATAGTATAAAGATTTTTAAATAGGTGCTGGCACAATAAGGGCTCAATAAAGTGATTCTGCTGTTATTAGTCCAATTGAGGTCAAAAAAGCTAGCTCCCAGATGCTGGCCTCACTTGTTCATTTTCTTCTTTTTTTTTCTCTTCTGTCTCCTTTCATCTTTTTCAGCTTCGTTTTATTCCTAGAAATAGAGGGTACATACCCGTTTTCAGGCTTGTCTGCAGATCTATCCTCTGTGAGGCAGGAATAAAAACAACAGGAAGTGTTGATAAGTTGTTGCCACTGGGGGAGCTGACTTTTTCTGCAAAACATGTGTCCATTTGCCCACGTCCATTAGTCCCATAGATTGATTCCCTCTTCATTTAATAAACAGCTGTTGAGTGATGCTACATGCAAGTCACTGTACTAGACACAATGATAATAAAACGGTGATGGTGTTCATAGAAAGTGTCCAGAAGGGAAGATGTGCAGGGAAGTAACAAGCAGACCCTATGATGAGGAAGTTAATTCCTCCACTCATTGGAGTAACCAGAGAGATCAGGTACTTCTAATCACTGCCATTTTAGGATGGCATTTTAGGTGAATGAATCATCTTAGGGAAATGATGAAGAAGACTACCCCAGGATAAACAGAGCCAGAATCAAAATGGACTCATGGTTCCATTCTGATGTAGAAGACTCAAATTTGCCCTACAGCTCTCAAGTGCCAGAAATTGCATTTGTGATTTTCCACATCACATTATGTGTCTTCCAAGCTCATCAAGACAGGATGAAAAGTAAGTGGCACCAGTCACCACAGAGGAACCCTGTGACCTCTGCAGGGTAGTGTAAGAGTCCCAGAGTCATAGATATTACAAAAAAATATGGGAAAGGACCAACAGTTTGGGGTCTAGTTGGGAAAGAAAATCCAAAGTCCACGGTTCTGGGTCTTCAGCAGCCCCAGCGGTCACAGGCAATGCTATTAAACCACTCCCAACATGCTACACAGACAGAGTGCAGTATATAAGTTCCTGCACTTTCAGAGCTTGCCATCCTGCCCCTACCCGTTTTGGGGGTGACTGCCTGAGTCAAGTCACCTCCAGAAGTAGCCTCACACCCCTTGCTATAGGTTAAATGTGTCCCCCAAAAGTTCATGTGTTGGAAACTTAATCTCCATCATAACAGTGTTAAGAGGATAATAAATCCACTTATGGTATTTGAGAGGTGAGGCCTTTAAAAGGTGATTAGATTGTGAGGACTGTGCCCTTGCAAATGGATCGATCCATTCATGGAGCAATGGGCATGGTTTTGATGGCTTTACAAGGAAAGCAAGTAAGAAAGTTAACCCTCTCTTGCCCTGGCCATTCTAACCACATGACACCCTACAACACTGTAGAACAAGACCCTCACCAGATGTACCCCCTGGACCACAGACTTCCCAGCCTCCTTCATTCAGAAATTCCTTTACTAAGAAATAAATTTCATTTCTGCATAAATGACCCAGTTTCAGGTATTCTGTTGTAAGCTGCAGAAACAGACTAACACACCCCCTCTCTCAGTGAGTCATCCAGATTCCTCCATCCAAGTTGTCCTCAACTCCAAAAAGAATCCTGGTCCTGAAGATGTGTTCCAGGTGCCTGATCACTTCTGTTTCTAAAAACAAAAAGCTGTCTCCATGAGTGAGGCAGAATATTCAAAAAGGAACATAAAGACTAGATGCTCAAACCCCTAGGGAGAAAAAAGAAAAATACTAACATTTCATTCTTTCAAGTCTGCTACAAAAACAAGATGAATCTCGTGAGCAAATTCTGTCACACATCAAAAAATCTATGGAAATGTATCTTGCAACAGCAATATGTATTTCACAAAGGCATCCTGGGTCCTTTTTTTTTTTTTTTTTTCTTTTCTAGAAACTGTCCTTAATTTTTGTCCCATAAAATAGGGAGGAGGAAGCTATGGTATGTGGTCTATTATGGAATAAGAAATTGAGCCTGAATCTCTAAGTAGGCAATCCCTATTGAGCTGTCAGGGTTCAGCTTTAATGATAGCTACCTGGTGGGCAAAACTGTCCATTAACCCCACACTAGGCTTCTTTGCCTTTGTAGCACGTATCAGTTTAGTTAATTATTTCTATCAGGACATTTTTGTTTTAAGTTTGTCTTTCTCTCTAGTGTAATTTGAGGATAGGGATCCTTTCTTATTACTTGCTTTGTGTTTCCAATGTCTAGAGCAGTGTCTTCTTCATAGACATTTTGGACATAGAAGTATGTCCAAAAACATGCATGCATAAGTAAAGCCAGTGAGAAACAAACCCAGCAATTCCCCAACTTCTCGGTGTATCAATTCAATCCAACTGAACAAATGTGCTTTGAATACTTCCTATACACAAGGCATCGGGCAAGGATCACAGACATACATAGAGATGATGAGACCTGGTCTTTGCCCTCGGTAAACCTTCATTGTGCTGATGGGGATAGATGTAAGTATTGAACCAGTTCTTATGCTCATTTCATGTCCCCAAACCTACCATTGTACTCCAGTCTTATGGAACCAGTTGTTTGCAGAGGTCCTGGTGGCTGCATCGACTCTCAGTTTTCCCCTGGGGTTTCTATTCTGTGCACTGTGAGATGTCTGAGCAATGTTCCCTTGCATAAGCCAGGACATGCAAGTGAACACTTCATACAGCAACCCTTAACAAATGGGAGATAGAAGCAGATAGAGATACTCTCTTCTGCTGCTGCTCAGGTTCTGATCCCATTCTACACAGCTGCTCAGAGGGTCCCCTCAAGAGACCAAGCTCCAGATGTGCAGTGCAGGGATCACCTTTCTCTCCTTCCTACTTACTCTTCCCTATCTCCCAGTTGTGTCTCTTAGGATCATTACCCCAATTTAACGACCTGCACACAAGTCCTGCTCTCAATCTCTGATACCATACAAGCAACAAAGTATAATATAAGTGGGCTATAAAGATAAGTAAAGAGATATATGAAGATAAGTAAAGAGATATGAATAAAGGAAACATGCTCTATTTAAAAACGTGTTTGAAAGACTCTTGAGGCAGCTCTGAAAATCTCTTGGTCCCTACCAGTAATCCCACTTTTCTGTACTAACTTTGAGCAGTCCGCTGGATTTAGGTGGAAAACAGGAATGATGGTGCAGATTAAATCTATCTTTTCTCAATACATGAAGTTGTGTTCAGAAATTTAGAGTATTTGATAAGATACTTAGGAATTTAATGGGCTCTTTCTCCTCATTAGTGGATTAATTCACATCTGCACATCACTTAAAGTCTCCACAATGTCAAATTCACAATAGCCCTGAAAGAACAAAAAAAGAAAAGGAAAGGAAGGGAAACAAAAAAGGAAAATTCAGGCAAAGCAAAGCAAGGAAAAGAAAAGAAAAAAGACACTCTGCTTTTGCTTCTTAGATTTTCATGTTATTTGGTGAAATGAGACTCTGTCTTAACCAGAAAATTGAAAGGTGCTATATTAAAAGTTCATTGTTGATTCTTTAAATTCGAAATAATTCAAGAAACAATATATAGATACATCTGGAAATATATACAAGGGTACTTCAAAAAGTTCATAGAAAGATTTATATCATCTTTTAATTCTATTTTTCCATGAACTTTTTGAAGTACCTTTGTGTGTGTGTGAATATATGTAAATACATACAAACACACATGCACACACACACACGCACACATATATACACATAACTTGGATTTCAATTAATTTTACAAGTTAATCACTCTTTTTGGATGGAATAAATATAGAATAAATGTCCCTTTCCATGATGTTTATTTGTATTAAATTTCAAAACAAAATGTGGACCCATACCCATTTCAAGAGCACGTCATTGGAAGTCTCCTGACATTTATAAACATCTACCTCATGTTTTGGTTCTTTTCGGACATGACTCATCTTGCCTCTCTATTTCACAGTAGGGTTCATCTGCAAATCATTTTTGGATCTCCTTCACACTCCCTACCCTACCTTGTGACCTAACATTATGCCTTGAGCTGAGCATGTGCTTAATGAATGGTTACTAATGAAATGAACAAAGCAATCAGTGGATAATAAATAATAAAATTGAGGACAACAAATTTCCTAAAGAAGTCCAGGAATGCCACTGGTCTATGATCCCTTAGAAGCATGACACATGTCAACATCTGTACTATGAACATCAGAGGTCGTACACAAATTTTCATTAAGATGTGCTCTTTGTATTTAAGCATGCTCTATATTCTGCAGATGTGCAGGGATAGCCATATTTCAACTCTCCACCTTCACACCTCCCACCAGTGTTAACCTCTTTTTTCCACGATTTATGTCTTTTTTTATTGCTCTGCCTAGAGCCATGTCAGACTCTAGGATCAAACTTCCCAATCTCACCAAACTCTTGGGTGAAGGGATGGAAATCAGACTTGGTAGAAAGGCCTGTGCTCATAATGTGGGAAAGGAAATGGCGTACCTGTCTCCATGGAAATGTGCACACTTTTCAATTGTTGCTGAACAAACAAAAGTTGTGTTCTGAATTCACGACTTCAATTTCAAGCAAACTTAGCAGAGTTTCTCAGGGCCGGCATATTGAGAAATTCTTTTAAAAAAATATTATTTGTTTCCCTGTCTCATCCTCTCATCACCTAGCTCAATAACAATGACCCCTAGTTAGTATCTGAAGAACAGTAAGGAAGCACTATATTCTTAATAATATGAAATTATTGATTAAAACTGCTTTAGAATTTAGTTAATCCCTTTAAGAATTATTAGAAAAATTCTTTAAAATTTCTTCAACAATAAGGACCAGACATTTAGTCCGAGGTATTGTTTTACCAAAGATATAGCCAGATACAAAGGCTTTTTGTTTTAATAACCATGCTTAAATCCTCAACAAAGATTTTGAAAAATGGTTTATTTGAGTTAAATCAATACTGATTCCCCACTTTTCAGTTTTGAAGGAAGCTGACAGTGATGTCATATAGAGTGGTGCTGTATATCATAATCAGCTATAATTCATATAGAAAATATAGACGTCGAGGCCTCACTCAAGACACAGTAAATCTTTGCTTCTAGGGGTTATTGAAACCTACAGACTCTACGTAGAATGGCATTGTACCATATGTAGTAGAATATTTAAGAGCACAGGCTTTAGAGGTCCTCTGTTGCTTCTCAGTTATATGACCTTGGGCAAATTACTCTCAGCCCCTCTGTGCTTGACTTATACTAATAATCAGTAAACCTAAAACATTTAGAATAGTGCCCAGCATAGAAAGTACTCAGTACGTGTCTGCTATTTTTTTCATCACTACTTACTATTTGTATGTTCAATAAGCTTCACAGGTGACTCTGATGCACAGCAGAGGTTAAAATCTATAAGCTACAGCCACACCATGCATTTTGATTGCCACTAGCCACAGGTGGCTATTGAGCACTTCAAATACATCCAATGTGATGAATGAACTGAATTTTAAATTTTGTATAATTTTAATTGTTTTTCATTTAAAGTCTAATACTTGATTCAGTCATTGGAAAACTCTTAAATATGCTTGGAACAGCTTGGTTATGTGAATATATTTCTCAAGAGTACATTTTATGGAATCAAAATACAAATCATTTAGTTTCAAAGAAATTTAACATCTAAATTGACATGTGCTGTAAGATAATATACACAATATACTTTAAAGACTCAACAAAAATAAATGTTAAAAATCTCATTAGTTTATATATGAATTGCATATTGAAATGTTATTATTTGGGAAAAATATATAGTATTAAAATTAATTTGCTCATTTCTTTTTACTTTTTTAATGTGACTACTAAAAAAATTTAAGTCACATATGTGGCTTGCGTGCTATTGCTAGTAGTCAGCACTGTCTTAGAAGATTTGATGAATAAATTTTAGACTCTGATTACCCATTTTCCCAATCCAAAATATAAATCCATCAATAAACCCATATAGTATCAGCCTATGGAAAATAGTTTCAAAAACATAAGAGGAAGATATATAAATCAATAAGAAAATTGTATGAGAGTCTGTGGGGGGGGGGTGTATCACTGTGGTTTAGAAGTATTTACTGAGAAAAGAATTCACAGCCTTCTTCTGTCACAGGTAAGAATTTAGTAAGCTATTTACAGACTGGCTTAAAAATCTAAATTAAGTTTCTTACAGCCAAGTGAGCCAAAGTTTTTAATCTCTCCTGAAATGCACATAATTCTATTAAAAAGACTCGCATTCTCTTGTCCATTAACAGAACTCTCTCCTTTATGGAAAATTCAGTGTGAACACTGATATACATCCCATTCTCTATTCTTTACCATGATTTGTCCTCAAACCTTAGGAATAATATTTATCTCCTGGGATACTGTGATGATTAGATGGCATAGTATCTATACAATGCTTTCAGCAGTGTCTGGTGTAGAGTAGGCACTTAGTACACATTAGCTATTATTTTTATAATTAAGCAATGTTTTTAATATCAGTTGTATCAAAATAGTTACATCAGCAAGTGTGTGTGTGTGTGTGTGTGTGTATATATACATTTTTTTTTTTGTAAAGGTGAGGCATATGTGCATAATAGACTTAGTCTACAAACAGTGCTTTGAAAATACACTGATGTTAATGTCATAGCTTCCTCAGAGTCCCTGGTTCAGAAATAGGAAACTATTGCTCCAAACATCCCAGGTTCCTCAGGTTGAATCATTTTTCTCTTAGATATTCAAAGTATGTATTTTGTCATAGCTTGACGTTAATGTCATAGCTTCCTCAGAGTCCCTGGTTCAGAAATAGGAAACTATTGCTCCAAACATCCCAGGTTCCTCAGGTTGAATCATTTTTCTCTTAGATATTCAAAGTATGTATTTTGCAGTTGCCTTATGTGAGATGTTTTCAGACCCCAATGCAACTTTCTTGATAATCTCTTGAATCTTGGTAATTCAGAACAAAGCCGATATTGTCTTTTGCCTAATGAACTTTAGACCCAACTAAGATAAAACTCTTCTCAAGAGTTTTCTTCCTTTCTCAACTAGCCAAGCATTAGTGATTATAGGAATACAACATAATGCCAATTAAGGTCACGGTTGGCTTCTATTAAACTCATAAAAGTCTTGAGGAATAATAACCACTTCACCAACACAACCCAAAACTTAGGAAGTTAAGGATCCCTCAAATAATTCCCTGATTCACCTTGTCCTTGGGTGTTGACCTGTTGAAATTGTTTTCTAAAATGATACTCATGAAATAAAGCCTTTATTAAAACAATTGACATGACTCAAGCACAAGCCCTTCCAGTCTTTGAGCAATACCTCTGTACCTCCACCCCATCACTCAGACTGTGCTGCTCAGTGTTGACCTACAGCCTTATTCTGTTATTCACTCTTAGGTTGCTGCCAATCCCAGCTGGCCAATCATGCTTTTGGTACCAAGCAATGCCAGGTTGTTTTATTATGTGGACAAATGCCCACCAATGTTAGGTTAAGACATTTCAAAGTCATTTTCCCTCATGATTTAAAGTGTTTTCAAACTTAAGTTTTCTGAGATAAAAGGCTAAAAGCTGAAATCTATTAAATTCAATCAGTGGCCAGATTTGAACCTGGAAAAAAATAATAATAAAATGGTAAAGCACAATATCTTTGTAAATCTTAAGCCAGGAGTGGGTAAACTATGACCCACAGGCCAAATCCAGCATACCACCTGTGTTTGTAAGATCTCCAAGCTAATAGCTTTTTCATTTTTTATTGGTTTACATGCACCATTTATTTATAAATGGTTATAAAATACCAACACAATATATATATATATATTTTTGACCGGTAAGGGGATCGCAACCCTTGGCATGGTGTCATCTGCACCACGCTCAGCCAGTGAGCACACAGACCATCCCTATATAAGTTCTGAACCCGTGGCCTCGGTGCTACCAGCGCCGCACTCTCCCGAGTGAGCCACAGGGCCGGCCCCCAACACAATATTTTTGATTTTACCTCTTCTACAGAAAAACTTTGCTTACCCCAGCCTTAAACTATAAAACAGCAAACTTTTTATTGTTCTCTGAATTCAATTGTTTTCTTTTTGTCGTAAGACTTTTTAAGAATAGAATTAGCAGTATTCCACGTAATAAATGTTATTCTTCAAAACTTTGAAAAGTTTTTTGAAAAAGTATATATTCAAAAAATATAGTTGGAAAACTTGGTTTATACATTATCTGAAAAATCTATAGCATGAAAACCTCTGATTTAGGAAAAAAATACCTTTGAATATGAACCCTTAAACATCCAGGAAAAATACTGTATTTTATATTATCTGTAATCTGGTACTAGTGCCCAAAACACTAGTATTTAATCAAGTTTTCTTATTAATTTCTCTGCATTCTTTACATGCAGTGTACACACGTCTGTTTTGCATTTCAGTATGTTGCATACTTGATGAGTTTTATTCTTTTAATATTTTTTTGGCAATGGAAACAATAGCTTTCAAATGGGTTTCACAGAGGTGAATTGTCCCTGGCTTCATGATATAGGTGTTCGAATGTTTCTAATGCAACAATGAAGCGCGACCAAAGACCCAACAACAAACAGCTGAGTGGATCAATAACCCCTGTGTTTTCAGTCCATGCTTATTTAAAGTGGTGCATGGAAAAAAGGCTCTCTATTTATATCTGGAACTTAATGAAGTGAAATTATCACAGCCGACAGGCGCTGGTGTTGTAATTCAGAGACAGGGCTTGGCTTAGAGGGATTTGCAGGCTGTTTTTATTTCAATTTTTAATTTTTTTTTTTTAGTGAAACTTAATCCTCTAATCAGTTCCAATTTACATATTTGCTGGTCTTTTTCTCCAGCATGAAAGGAGTGGTGTTAGAGGCATGGAGCGATTATTTGATTAAGTATTTATTCATCGCAGTGTACCCTACTCTATTCTAAGCAAGTGGGTCAGCGGCCAAAATACGGATAAACTTATAGCATAGAGTGGGGGCTTCTGTAACCATTCATAGCTGTTTCCATTCCCATGTGCATGTGTAGGCATGTGCGTGTATATGGGTGCATGTGTGTTTTTAACTTGATCCACCCCGTAAAGCATTGTTCACACTAGCTCTCCTTTCCAGTCTTCAGAGATTAATATGCTGCTAAATGAAGTGATGTAAATTTGAATTTTATTTGGAGCTAAATGCAATAACAAATGCTTATACTTATGATCACGGTAGAATTATATCCCATCACTGAATATCTTCATTCCCTGCATGAATATACATGTCAGTGAAATTATCATCCTTATGTGAATGCGCCAAGCTCTTAAATTTATATATTTTCCTTTGCATGTCATTTAACATTGGGAATTTCCAAAAGATCGATAACCTTCTTTTCCAGTATTAATTTTTCCTCCTTATGCAGACCAGGCACTTATCACCAGGAAAAGACCATAAAATAGAGAGTGAGCAGATCCGAAGAATATGAAAGCAATAGTTGAATATTAAATGTATCATTTTCACTGTTTTCTGAAGAATCATCAATTATCTTGAAGGATCTTCATAAAATTCAAATAGACTCCTTTTAGAACAATCAGAAGATTAAGAAAGACATAATTTCTTTCTTAATTGGACAACAGGCTAATATTATTAATATAATTGAAGAGCTGCAATATAGTTAACAGAAGGTAGCATGATTCAAATCTTAAAACTAATACTAGAATTTCAATCCTATACTTATCTACTTGACAAATATTTATTGAGCATCTACTAAGTGCAGGCAGTGCATTAAATTCTCTGGGAAGCCAAAAAATGAAAAGTAATCAAATATGAACACTACTGTTTAAAAACGTATCCTAATAGAAGATGACAAATACAGAAACCTAAATAAATCTGGTAATTTTTGATCTTACTTTTTTACCAGCTGTCATTTGGAAGCCATGGATGATTTTTTTTTTCCTTTTTTTTGGTCTTTTTTCGTGTCTGGCAACGGATCGCAACCCTCAGTGTTGCGCCCGTACCAGACCGGGACCGGCAACGGGATCGCAACCCTCGGCGCTGGGCCCACACCTCGCTCAGCCAGTGAGCAGGAACCGGTCTGTATGTGGGATCCGAACCCTCGGGCGGGAGCGCCGCCGCGCTTCCCAAGCAGCGCACTATCCAGTGCGCCACCGGGCCGGCCCTTAACCTACGTTTTAATCCCATTGTACTTATTTGCCTTTTGCTAACTTATTTTACCTTCCTCATCCCCAATTTTCTTATTTAAAAGAAAACTGAGAATTGCAATATCTATTTGGATGTATGGATGAAATGAGATAATACATTTAAAACTGCTGGAAAACAATGTCTAACGTAGAGTTGGTACTCAGGACCGTAATTTATTGTGATTATCATTTTAATTGCTTAGGCTGAGGGTAACAAGTGCACCATGACCTTTAAATACCATAAAGTATTTTATTTATTTAATTAGTGCACCATGGCCTTTAAATACCATGTCCCATAAAGATCTTCAGAAATTGTTTATACTTTGGTCTGAGCCCGTGGCACACTCGGGAGAGTGCGGTGCTGGGAGTGCAGCAGCGCGGGGTGCTGGGAGTACAGCAGCGCTCCCGCCACGGGTTCGGATCCTATATAGGGATGACTGGTGCGCTCACAGCGCTCACTGGCTGAACGTGGTGCGGCCGGTCTCAAACAGGACAAAAAAAAAAAAAAAGAAAGAAAGAAATTGTTTATACTTTGACTTGCAAGAAAACTTCTGAGTAAGAAAGGTTAATCTTTGAAACAGGTTTTCCTACAAATTTCTTTAAGAAACTTTCAAACATTTATAGGGATGACCGGTGCGCTCACAGTGCTCACTGGCTGAGCGTGGTGTGGCCGGTCTCAAACAGGACAAAAATAAAATAAAATAAAATAAAGAAATTGTTTATACTTTGACTTGCAAGAAAACTTCTGAGTAAGAAAGGTTAATCTTTGAAACAGGTTTTCCCACAAATTTCTTTAAGAAACTTTCAAACATTTGTATTAAATACTATCTTCTAAATTGTTTTCCCCAGATGTTAATTCAATTAAAACCCAAAAGGATTTCTTGGTGATTTGCTATATGCCCAGAAGCATGGAAGCCACCATGGGAGATACAAAAATATTTTTATAAGCTCTCTTTATGGTTAAAAATATTATAGTTTAGTTAGAAAGATAAAACAATATTCCCATGAAACCACAAAGAGATGTTAAAGTAAAAGTAAACAGTCGGAGTACTGCTTCAAACTAGTTTTACTATAGAAATTCAGAACAGAGGAGTATTGGAGCAAATTTGACCAATTAGAAAAGCCTTTGATTTGTGAAGCTGGAGTTGATTTCTGAAGGGAAAATATAAGAATGGATCTGGGCTTAAGAGAGAGAGAGAGAGAGTCCTTAATAAAGAGAGAGTCATGACTATAATATGTGACTATAAATGTGACTGTATTATAAATGTGTGGAACAACTTCACAGAAGGGGCCAGGGGAAAGGTTCTGATCTAAGTAATTTGGAAATGAATGAAATCTGTGTGAATAAAGGCAAAGGGAAGGGAACTGTACATAAGTACTGTATTCCAGTTGATACAGTTGTTTCCCGCAGGGTACAAGTAAACAATTCGGAAACCACTACACACGTACATGACACTGAATAATTAATGAAGTGATGGTGTTTGGTCGGAACCAGGTTCCTCACTACTGAAGTGGGAGGTTAACAGACAAGTAAGGCAGGGAAGGCTAGAATGCTCCATGTGGTAATGGATTAGCATTGGAAGCATCAGGATGAACTAATTTTTAGCTTGGTGTTGACACAGATGCATAGATACAAAAATAATTACAGATATATGTGTGTACATTGGTTAGGATACACACATGTATTTCCCTGCTGTGTTAGCTGAGAGGGTCTAGAAGCCATGACTCCAGCATAAACAACCACCCACAGCACTCAGATCCTAGTTTTTAAATCTATCCTCCAATAAAAGGAGCTAGGGCTTTTTGGAGAAATAGCTGATTCTAGAGTTGGGACAGGGAATATAGATGAGCCTAAAGAATCTCATAGTACCACCAAGTAAGGATGAACTTTTTAAAATGGAGATATGCCAGATGGAGACAGGAGGTGGCAAAGAGCTCCCCATTGCCAAAGCTGGGTCAATTTGCATAATAAAGTGAATAACATAGTATTGGACTGTAACCCCTTTGAATGATTAGCTCTCTGTCACTTCATCTCAGACTCTTTTAACAGATCCTCGGTTCCCTGGATGCAGGGAGGAGAAGATGACCCAGAGTGAGCTACTTATGAACTCTGGCTACAGTGATTGGTCCAGCCTCTGCTTTGTCACCAGCTATAAAGAAGGACCCCGCAGCAGTCTGTGTCCTCGTTCGTGTTACACGAGACCGATGCAGGGCGTGGAGGCCTGGGGGGTTTCTACGTCCAGTCCTTGGGTGGCTATTCATCTTCCTTTGGACCTGAATCAGCAGCCCCTGAACACTCCACCCAAATGTTCTTTTTGCTTGAGACGAGTTTAAGGTAAATGTTTGCCTTTTTTTTTACTAAGAAGAATCTTGACAAATAAGCCCTTCGTACATTAACCCAGGGGACAATCATCCTTTTCTCATCTTCACCAAGCTCTCAGCAGAACTCGACAAATGTGACCATCCCTCATTCTGAAACACTTCCTTGCCTGACACTACACTCAGACAACTCCTGGTTTTCTTCCTGTCTCACTGCCCAGTCCTTTTCACATTCTCTTTCTCTCTGAAATAAGTTTCTCTAAATTTTAACATTTTGTATTAGTACAGAACATTTGTCACAACTAATGAACTCATATTGGTACATTGTTATTGACTGAACTCCACATTTTTTTCTGATTTCCTGAGGGTTTTCTTTTTCCAGGGCTCCACCCAGAATGCCATGTGACATTTAGTTATCATGTCTCTCTAGGTTCCTCTTTGTTGCAACAGTCTCAGACTTTCTTCATCTTTGATGACCTTGACAGTTTTGGGGGATCAGATAGTTTGGAGAATGGCCTATCTGATGTTTTTCTTGTGATTCGACTGGGGCTGTGGGTTTTGGGAAGGAAGATCTGTTTTCATCACATTGTCTCAAGGGTCCTCACTATGAACATGAATTATCACACTGGATTTAATTGTGATCACTTTACTGAGGCAGAGATTTTCAGATTTCTTCACTGCAAAGTTACTTCTTTTCCCCCTTCCCACACTGCAGTCTTTGTAAAGAAGTCACCATTCTCAGCCTACACGTAAGGAGTTGGGAGTTATGCTCTGCTTTCTTGAGAGCAGAGTATCTAAATAATTTATTTAGAATTCTTCTGCAAGGGAGAATTGTCTATTTTCCCTCATTTATTTATTTATTCAATGATTTATTTACATCAACATGAAATCATGAAAATTTATTTCATAATTTGGGTTATAATCCAATCTTATGTATTCATTTTGTCGTCCAAATTGTTTTAGTTTAGGTGATAGAGAGCTCTTTGGCTGCCTCCTATCTCTAATTTTATTTTATTTTATTTTTCCTTTCTTTAAAAAATCTTTATTGAATCAAAATTGATTATACATACTCTGAGGGTTCAACATTGAGATATCTTGATCAAATCAATATTACTAGCATATATATTTCATCTCTAATTTTAAAAGCACTTTCTTATGTTGTGATAGTATGGGATGCTTCAGGCCCATCTTCTATGGTCCCTGTTCCCACACTAGAATCAGTCATTCTTCCAATGAGCCCTAGTTCCTTTTATTGAAAAATAGATTTAGAAACTAAGATCTGAGTACTGTGTGTGGTTGTCAATACTGGTGTCTTGCATATGCATTTAGCAATGTATTGTAGACATGAAAATTGCTAAGAGAGATTTTAAATATTCTCACTACAAAAAAATAAGTATGTGAGGTAATGGATATGTTAATTAGCTCAATTAAACATTTCACAATTTACATTATATATGTATCCATATATGTCAAAACATCACATTGTACACAAAAAATACATACAATTTTAATTTGCCAACTATGTAACTAAATAAAGCAGAAAAAGGGGAGGAATACACAGGTGTATTAGTCTGGGTTCTCCAAAGAGACAGAACCAAGAGGATATGTATGTAAATATATGAGAGGGAACTTAGAGGAATTGGCTCAGGAGATTGTGAAGTCTGAAGAATCCCACGATAGGCTTTCTGCAAATTGGATGCAGGTAACATGGCTCAGTCCAATTCCAGACGCCTCAGAACCAGGGAAGCCAATTGTGTGATTTTTAGTCTGATGCCAAAGGCCTGAGAGCTGTGTGCCACTGCTATAAGTCCTGGAACCCAAAGGCTGAAGGAGTCTCGTGTTAGAATGTCCACACTCAGGAGAAAAGAGTATATCCCAGCTCCAGCAGACAGAGTGAGAGATTTACCTTTTCCTCTGTTTTTTTGTCTATCCAGACCCTTAGCAGATTGGATGGTGCCTGCCCATATTAGCAGCAGATCCTTTCTAACCAGTCCACTCAGGCCCACATGTTAATCTCTTCTGGAAACACCTTACATAGACACACCCAACAATAACCTAGCAGGATTCTATATATTCTCTAATTTAATCAAGTTGTCCCTTAAAATTAACCATCACACAACAAGTAACGAACAATTTCAAACATATTATATACAGATATGAACAAGGTGCCTAGGAACTATGCGAGGACTGTTTGCATGGGGAGATCAGTGCATGAGAAACAATGGATAGTGATAATAGGAGGTGAGAAAAGGCACTTTTCAGTGGATTTCTATATTTTTTTCCTTCAAGTATAAATGTATCTGCATAGTTTTCAAGCACCTTTATTATATGGTTTCACCAGCAATCATATTTCTATTATTCTCTATTATAAACCCTCCTCTAAGGTCTGACCCATTTCTAATTTCTACAAGCAAACCATGGCTATTCCTGTCTCTGGACCTTGCTGTCCTTATTTCAGCCCTTATTGGAATTCATACCCTGATAACGAGGGTTGCCAAATAAAACACAAGATGCTCCGTTTAATTTGTTTCAAATAAGCAAGGAATAATTTTAGCATATGTGTGTCCTGAATATTGCACGAGACATACTTATACTAACAAAAGTATTTGCTTTTTATCTAAACTTCAAATTTAACTGGTCATCCTGAATTTTATTTTGCTGAATCTGATAGCCATACTGATAGCCTCTGCCTTCCTCTCTATCCTTCAATTACATATTGTTACAGGTATTTCCATTTTATTTCAATTTTAACTTCCCATGGGACAAGAATTATGTCTTTAACTTCTCTTTCCCTTATTGCAGAAGTGCTTGGAGAAAACAAGACCAGGTAGTGGTCATGACAGGAGAGCCAAGGACTGAAGTAGTCAGGCCAAAGTGAATGAATCTACAAAGCAGGAATATAGGCTTTGCAGGGACCTGGATACATCCCAGATGTTTCCAGCAGAATTTAGTTACTATTTAGACCTGGAAGTGTAAGAAAATGTAATTAGGCTATGTGTTGGTGGTGTTGGACTCTCCAGCACTTTATTTAACAAATAGCAAATACACAAAACTGAGATTATACAAATCACCAATGAATACAATATTCTGGATACAAAGTTGAGCATGATACTCTCCCGGCCTCTAGGAAGCTTAAAGTATATACCAATCTATACATATACATGTAAGGCATTTGGATGGTTGCCTAGGGGGGTGATATCAACAAAGTTCTAGCAGTAGTTCTCAAGTGGAGGCAATTTTACTCTCCTCCCCCAGGACACTAGGCAATATCTGGAGACAATTTTAATTGCCAGAACAGTGCTACTGACATCTAGTAAGAGGACAAGGATAATGAATATTACAATGCACAAGACGGATAGCTGGGATGTCTGGAAACAAAAGAACAAACTGGGCCAATCTCTCAATAATGACACAGTTGAGAAATCATGGTGTAGAAGATGCTGTCAAAAGATGCAACACTTCTGACTGTGGTGATCAGAGAAAGCTTCTCTGTATACAATGGGATTGAAGACAGGGAGCATGGCTTGACTAAATGCAGCCAAGTGGAACCTTTGATGAGGGACTGGTACAAAGTGTCGATCCTCTTGAGGTTAGGGTTGTGTTGGAAACCACTGGACATCAGTCTGAGAGCATCTTGGAAAAGAATTGTGGTGCATGTTGAACGTGAAATTATGAAACTCCAGATGTGCAAGCATTGCAACTAAGAATGGTGGTGGTGAATTTGGAGAACAAGACCAATGTATGACAATAATCAATTCAGTAGGGCATTTTAGTTTATATTGGGGAAGGTCTGGAAAAGTCACCAGTGATTTTTCACTCCACTGGGGCCATGTTTCCAAAACAGAGCAAAATATTGTAGTTAAAATCTTGACTATGATTCTAACTGAAACAAGTTACTTGCCTCAAATCTTCATTTTCCCCTAACTGAAGCAATGGCCCATGTGATGTAACATTTATTTATTTATTTATTTATTTTTTATATTAACATCAAACCTTGTTAGCTCGCTATTTTAATCCTTCCTTTTCATCCTGTTGTAAAGTCACAGGAATCCCATTTTCATCTAGGCAACCCTGCTGAATTTTACATGCTGAACCAGGCCCAGAAAATGGGATTCAAGAACAAACTGGATAAGTTGAGAACCAATCTTAAATTCTGTGGTTCAGAGTTTGGAACTGAACTCAAATATTTTGGTATTGGGGCTTATTTCACCTTGGCAAAACATGGCCTTCTGTTTTAAAGGGAGGGGGGCAGTTAAAAAGCTTATTAAAAAGTCTCAAAATGCTTCTTCAACATCAAATAGCTCCTAGAAAAATATTTTGATGAGTTAAGTGTAAATGAATAAGAAACATATGGATTACATTTCCTTTAGATTACACATGGGTTTCAAAATTAAGGGGAAAAGTGCTCAGGGCAAAATGCATTTTAGATTTTATTGAACCCAAAATATTTAAGAAATAACTCAAGACACTCAAAGAACCCCAAATCCTGCCAGGCTTCCCAATCCCTTGTGAAAAGCAAATTAGATTTTAAAATTCCTTTTGCTTTAGTGATCTATGGTGTTCCATGAAATTCAGATGAAAAACTTCTTTTCTATATATGGTTTTTATCCTGGATATTTTCACTTACAACTTTGGCAAAAATCTAGACTCCAAGTATACTTTAGATATGCTAAGTTGGCTAGATGGCTCAGCCTCGCTCTGCCCTGCTTGGTGATAAGAACATTTGTATTGTCTCATGCACAGTGGATAGAAAGAGGGGATTAATCAAAGCACTTCAGATGGTTTTATAGCAAACGGTAACAGACAGTATTTTAATTTGCCATTCTGCATTTGGCTTTCCACTTACTTATTAGGCTTTGGTGAAAACTTCACCATTACTTCTCATTTTCCTTATATTGTGAAAGACCTGTCTCTAGATTCCATGTTTCTAAAATATAAGGTAACCTGTGCCTATTTACTAACTCAATCTTTCACCTATTTCAATGTCATGGCCAAAGTATGGCTGGGGGAGAGCCGAGGTTCCAACTATTCCCAGTCTCCCAAAGCCACAGTCAATGTAAAACCATCAAGGTTGCTAAGTAAAAACCTGCAAAACAACTCCCTTAACCACACTTCCAATCAGTTTTCTGTTTGTACATAGAATTTTGAGAGCCATAACAATTTTATTCTTTTATTCCTTCATTGACCATGTTATTTCTTAGCACCTGCTATAATGAAGGGCATGGTGGTAGGCATGAGGGACACAAAATCAAATAAGGCATGGCTGTGCATCTTGAAGGAACTTCACACACACACACACACACACACACACACACACACACACACACAATTACCCAGCATAAATATGTAGTCTTCAGGAGTGCACAGAGCCAAGGAAGAGACGTGAAAAGGAAACCACTGCCCAAAATCATAACACGGAACTACGTAATAGTAGTTGTTTACATCTAATTTAAGTGATTCTGTTTGGAGTATTTTATTGTGAAATGAGTTTCGAGTGAAACTTCCCTATTTTGTATGTCTAATGTATTTTTCTCGATTCTTCCTCTGGCAGCTTGCACTAGTAACTCAAGATCCAACCTGACTGTCATCACTACTCTGGGAGTTTCCATTTTCACCATGGTTGAATGAAATCTTTTCTCTGAATTTCCGTCGTACATTAAACATGTACTTTTTTAAAATCATTTTTAGCATTGTGTTTTAATTAACTTATTTATACCTCAGAATCTCCTATGAACCATTGACATTTTTGAGGAAAAGCACTGCATCCTGGTCTTATTTTTATTTCCAATACGGAGCATATTGCCTGGAACATGCTAAGTGCTTAAATGTTATTGAATGAATGCATGATTGAATAAATGATGCTATTATTAAAAAGGGAAATAGAGAAAGACAAAAATATACCATCATCCCAACCTCAATTACATTACACAAGCAGCTTTAAAAATCTCATTCTAAATAGGCTCATTATATGCTATGTAGAACAAATGACTCATATTTACTAAATTTAGTTACTAGTGACATGAACAGGACAAGTCAGAAGAACAATCAGAAGTTACTATCTGAATTCACTTAGACAAATACTTCCACTTACGTAATCAGTCATTTATCCACCCTTTTCTTCATGCTAGACCATAATTTCTTGAAGGCCTTCCTTATAGTTAGCAGTTTAGGAAACATGGTTAAAACACTAAATAGTTCTAAATGGGGTATACTAAAAAATGCAAATATATCCCCAATACAAAAAGCAGATTTTACCAGATGGGAAAAGTGCCCTAAGCTTCCTAGTGTAGTGAAAAAAACCCACCAAGTAAATTCTTCATATCAAAAGATCTTTTTCAGTAGCTACTAAATTTTCTTACATTCTTATATGGTTTCCTTCGATTATAGACGCTTTTACAAATGACATGTCTGCGCATGGTTATCTATAAGTAGATAGGGACATTATACCAAAAAGACTTCTCTTCTCAGTGCTTACATCTGGTGAGAAAACTTGAGCCTTTTCTTTTTACATGGGAGAGATAGACTTGAGATTCCTATGTGACTGGAATAAAACCCAAGAGTAGTACATTGACTCCAAAACCCCAGGATTCTCTTACATAGAGGTTAAAAAGATTTTTTTTTTCCTTTTTGTCTTTTTTACTGACCGGTAACGGGATCGCAACCCTCGGTGTCACGCCCGTACTGGGGACTGGCAATGGGATTGCAACCCTTGGTGTTGCGCCCGCACCACGCTCAGCCAGTGAGCGGGAACTGGTCTCCACACAGGATCCGAACCCTCGGCGGGAACGCCGCCGCGCTCCCAAGCAACGCACTCTCCAGTGTGCCACTGGGCCGGCCCCAAAAAAGATTTTTTTTTTAAAGTTGGGAGTATATAATCCATATTCCATGAGACAATTGGCCTCTCAAATACATGCATAAAGAAAATTTAACAGGACTCAACGTCTAGTCTCATTCTTTAAGTTTCCCAAATCCTTGGCCTTTCCCGATTTTATTTAAGCCCTCTATTAGTTTATTAGTTTGACAGGAGCCCAGGTAATTATGCTGGCTTCTAAGTCCTACTGTAAGTTAACGTCTGCATCTCCCTCAACACACACAAAATTTAGTGCCACTGCAGCACTTCTAAAAACAAATGAAAGATTTGTGAACTAGTCACTAAGCATCCGACGCAATTAAACTGCATTTGTTTCTTTTTTGGCATTTCTCACACAATCGAGGCCTTGTAAGAGGTAGGCACTCCTCAAATCAGACTGTGTTTTCTTTAGAGGAAAGTGTGCCAAAAATCCTCCTACCCCACGTAACTAAAGTCTCAACTAGCAGGAGGTGGACAGTTGCAACACACACACACACGCACACGCACATACACACACCCCTTCCTCCCACTACTACTAAAACCGTGACATCCACTTAAAGACACAAACCCATAACTACAAAAATATTAACACGGGGGACTAGGGATAAAATCTAGAAACGAATTGTTGCTGCCCAGAGTCTCAATCAATTACAGCATTACTTAACACAAAACAAACACAGTATCATTTAAAAGCATATACACTGGTGGCTAAGCGTAAAAGCAGAGAAAATAATATAGGATCAATTTTGGAAAAATTAGATTATCTTTTTTCTAAGTTTTTGAGACAAGGATAGACAGAGTTTACCCTGAGGTACCTAGATCTCAATGGCTTTTAATCACCAACTTCAAGCTGTCACACTGAACATTTTTTTTTTTTTTGAAGAAAAGGTCTTAAAACTCTGGTTAATTAGAACTGACTACCATTAACTCTTTGACTGATTTAGCATCCTGTTGTGCTGGCTTGTGCTCACAGGTTCCCCACCGGTTCCCCTGAGTTGCTGTCCTGCATTGATGTGGATACTGAGCGTGGAGTTGGAGTCACACAGCAGTCCTTGTTATAAAAATAATTTATCAGGGAAAACCCACATAAGGTATATGTGTGGTCTAAGCAGACCCAGGTAGTTTGCAAAGATTTATACTCCAACTCAATAGCAGAGAATCCCTTTAACCTCTCTGTGGTTCTGTTTTCTTAACTGCATTGCACAATACAGTCTGGTGAGGCCACTTCCATGAATACTGCCATTTAGTAAGCTTTAGATGTAACACACTGGGATAAACATTTTTCCTACATTATCTGTGTAATCCTATAAGCTAAATATTGTCATCTTTATATTAAGAATGATGAACTTGAGGCTTAGCAAGCTTTAAAAATTCCCACCTAGTAAAAATCTGAGCTTAAGGGCCGGCCCGGTGGCACACTGCTACAGTGCGCTGCTTGGGAAGCGCGGCGGCGCTCCCGCCGAGGGTTCGGATCCCACATACAGACCGGCCGCTCACTGGCTGAGCGAGGAGCGGGGGCAGCACCGAGGGTTGCGATCCCGTTGCCGGTCCCGGTCCGGTAGGGGTGCGACACTGAGGGTTACGATCCGTTGCTGGTCACGAAAAAAGACAAAAAAAAAAGAAAAATCTGAGCTTAAGTTTGAACCCAATTTTGTCTGATTCCAAAACCCAGCTTTATCAATATCCTACCCTGCTTTTGTCTGAACAGTTCTTTACTGTCTGCTGTGTCAGAGTTGCAGAGCTTGCTCCATTATTGTATGGGGAAACAAAAAAAAAAAAAGAGAAATGGATCCTTAAAAAAAGAATGAAAGGAAATGATATAGTCCCTCACTCCTCTGTTAAAATTCTGTCTTTGGAGGACAGCAACTTTTTCTCCTTACTCGCTTTAGTTTGCTGAAATGCATGCTACAACTTGAAAGAACTATAGCATGTCTTAAATGGTGTTCTTTGGAATACTTACTTGCAAGTTGAAAGAAACATTTTATGGAATGGTAAAGAAACTATGTCGTTATCAAAAAGAATGTTATTGATGTGTGTTGGGAGACAGTCCCCCATAGGTCGCTCAGGCTTCTTCCTATCTTGCCAGCAAAGGTACTGACTGCATTTTGTTCTAAACTGTCTTTTCAAGGATGTTTGTACAGAGAACCTTAGAATATAAAGAGAATGTTTCCCTCTGGAGCAATGGATAGGCATGATTATTATCCAATTTAATAAAGATAATGTCTCCATCCTGAGCAAAAGGCAAGCATGCTTACTACCCATTATAAAAGATTTAGGGTCCATAAACTTAGAGCACTTAATCTTGTAGGTGTTATCTGGCCCTCTTTGTGTAGCCTTGTGGGAACTGAAGCTCAGAAAATCAATGCAAGAATGCTGGTGTTATGGCTGTTGTTATTGCTGTGAATAATGAACTACCTTGCATTTCTGACCCAAGAGATGCATGCCCTCTACAGCACTTATTAAATTTTGGCAGACTAACTTACAAGCTTGTAAGCAGGGAAAAATCTCAGATCGCCACATTTCACGACAATATAGCTGGTCCTTACTGTCAGTGAATAGTTCATCAAAATCAGTTTTGTTAACATTAAATATTCATAGAATAGATGTATGTTTGGTTTAGCTTTTGATACTTAGTACTAATACCAGGCTACTCTGAGTTTACAAATTATTAATTCTCTGGTATACTTCCATTCAAATGTGCATTTTCACATATCTTCCTTTTTGTCAAATATTTTAGAATCTTTTTAAAGAAATAATGTTCTTAATGAAACTTGGCAGTAGTTTATGGAGAATTCTGTGTTTTCCGAGTGCAGTAGTTGTGTTCTTTTCCATTTTAAAAAATGTTGGAATAATGCACCATGTTTATTTAAAAACCTAGAATTATGTTATGCTTGAAATGCTGTTTCCCTAAATGAGCCACATGTAATTGGGAACTGTGATATTATACACAAGTAGGGCATCTAGAAAATAAGATATATTCTCTACATGTGGGTTTCATTCATAAAATTGCTTTATATTAATTGTTCTGCTTTTAATATGGTCTCCATTGGACTATTGTCACTAAAAATCAATACGCATCGGGATTGACATGAGTTCTCAACAAAAATAAAAACTAAGACTCTCTCATTCCTTTTTGATTCAGAATTCCTGGGGTAATATTTAGGTAAAAAAATAAAAATAAAAATAAATCAAATTAAATTAAACCTCCAAGTGATTCTGATGCAGTTGTTTTGCAAAACATGTAGACATGGCATAAAATACATTAGAATTGGAATCAGATGAATTTGGATTCAAGTCCTTTGACTCTGAGCAAGATGTTGAAGCATTCCTTTCTTCAATGTCTTTATTTATAAAACGAACACATTAAACTACAAAGGTTTCAAAGGTTTGTTTATGTATTTTATACTCTATGACTCTGTAGATCAAGAAACATTTTTTTTTCCAGGGAGTCTTCTGCTTAGCCCAGGTTTCACTAAAAATAGAGCCTGAGACAAGCATTAAGTACTTAATGCTTTATTAGCAGGTATAATCTCAGGATGGATAGTAGAGTGAAAGAAACAGGAAGTAAAGCAGGAATGGATGGGAAGTGAACTCAGGTTGACACATTATCAAGCTGACCGCTGCTTCATTAAGTGACTGAGGCCATTACTGAGCTTTGCATGCTGTCTCTAGACAGGAAGTAGAGAAAAGCTGTGTCTCAAAACAGTCTCTCAGACACATGAGATTGAAATAATCAAAAGTGGCACGTAAGTGTCTCTGATACAGAGTGCCACTCCGATCCACTCGTGCCCTCCCATTATGTCTGGTTTGCAAAATACAATAGTAAGTGCCTATTTTTTTGTGAGGACAAGAGAGCCTGGGAGGTATGTTTGGCTGAAGGAATCTGAAGTAGGTTTAAATCAGCATTATGATCAGTTATGCATTCACGTTTCCTCCTCCATGATCTATTTATCTCATTATTATTTCCTAAATATTTATATGATATCCTTGATAATATGTTTGTTTGTTTGTTTGTTTTTCCTTTTAGTCTTTTTTCGTGACTGGCAACGGATCGCAACCCTCAGTGTCGCCCCCGTACCGGACCGGGGACCGGCAACGGGATCGCAACCC
>NW_007729049.1:85291-95233 GCF_000696425.1 Galeopterus variegatus | reverse complement strand
GATATCCTTGATAATATGTTTGTTTGTTTGTTTGTTTTTCCTTTTAGTCTTTTTTCGTGACCGGCAACGGGATCGCAACCCTCGGTGTCACGCCCGCACCTCGCCCAGCCAGTGAGCGGGAACCGGTCTGTATGTGGGATCTGAACCCTCGGCGGGAGTGCCACCGCGCTCTCAAGCGGCGCACTGTAGCAGTGCGCCACCGGGCCGGCCCTTTTTTTTTTTTTTTTTTTTAATGAACAAGATACAGATTGTAAGTTCCCTCGAATATGGGGACTGTGCTTCAAATCTTACATGATCTCATAGTTTTTGTGTCACAGTACAGTGCATTTTGGACACTCAATATTTCTAAATAACTTGGACATAGCTTATCTCAGGATAAAAATGCACATGATATCATTGCCATGTTTCAATGCATTGTTTTCTACTTTGTTTAATTCTGTGTTTAGGGCTCTTTCAATGCATACTGTGAAGAGAGGCACAAAAAGTGGTGACATGAAGTCCTGATTTCAAATCCCGTTCTACCACTTGTTAACCCATGATCTTGGGCGAGTTAATGTAACTCAGAATATTGTCATCTTTGGTAAAAGAATATTAATAATTTCCACCAAACAGTAAGTGGATTGGAAAGACAGGACTTATACTGCTTATAGGCATAGAGCCTGGCACATGTATAAAAGATTAATGTTAACTTCCCCATTAACCTCCTAAAATAAGCTTTCTAAAAATATCTTCTAGCTGATGTCATTGTATCAGTTTATATAATAGAAATTTTATCTTTAGTAGTTTCTCTGTTTCTAGATGAAAACTTATACTGAGGAATAAAAAATCAAAAAGAAAAATCTGGACGTGGAAAAAGAATATTTAAAAACTCCTCTTTCCAGTAGACACACCATATTAATTGTCTCCACCTATCATCTTTCCAGCTTATTTATCTATATATTTATTGCTATCTATCTAATCCACCTATCTAGATATCTAGATATCTCTATCTATATAAATACATTTATCTGTATATTTATGTGCATAGATATAGACATATATCTTCATTTAGAATTGAGGTCATGGCTGTCATATCTTAAAACTAACATGTTACCTAATTAAGACAAAGATATCATGGTTAGGTCTATCTGTTTCCCAGCTGCATAAAACTTGTGTCTGTGAACAAAAGTGTCACCATATATTTACACCAATAAAAAATCAGTAGCAGTTTTCAGTAGAATGAGATTCTCTCACTCATTTTAGCTGATCATTTTTAACCATAAATTACCAAACTGTATGTATATGCAATTAGAACAATTATGTTTTTAAACTATCTAAATTCCTGAGTAGCCAATCTTTGATTTCATGGAAATGGCTTCAGAGAAGAATTTTTTACTTGAAAACTGCTGCTCATGAGCAAAGGTAATCTTACAACACACATACCCCTCTAAAGATCCCCTCCTGATTTTGACCACTTGAATTTTCCATAAATATTCATTATATCCTGCCAGAGATATGTGCGCAGTTGGAGGATTATCACATAACATGATTTCCTTTGAAGGGGATGGGGGATAAGGATTCCCCATTTCTTAATAATATAAGTTTGTATGGGTTGATATTTTTGCAAGGAGAAAGGAAAGAAAGGGATATGATAACTGGAGTTTGTGGCTGCTTCCATATCCAATTATTGTTCACTACATCAGTATGTGGTTGATGTAACCAGAATGTCATTACCATAAACTGGAAGACCCACAGCTAGAGCAATGGGGTAGTGGATTATGCAGATTTCTGCTTTCCCAAGAGTTTTGATCTGTTGGGTCAAATCTCTTCCTCACTTTTGTCTGTCCCAACATATATAGTTAGGAGAAAGCAAATCCTTCCTCAAAGGTCTTTTTCTCTTGTTTGAGTTCTGTCTCTTTAAAAGTCTTCTTGACCTTATTTATGCTAACTAACATAAACTTAACACTGCACCCCTGCATGCAAATTCCCTCTTGATTTCACCCTCTGATAAACATTTTCCACCAAACATATGTCTATGTAAATGCACAGAGAAATATCTGGAAAGATAGGCATCCAACTCTTCAAAGTAGTTAACTTCTAAAGAGAAAAGTGGGAATTGGAGCACTCAAAGAACTTTCACTTTTTACTCAATATATTTTTAATTGTCTTAATTTATGACAGTGCAAATGTCTTTTTATATTATATATCTAAAAGGAAGAAAATAAAAGATTTTTAAAAAAAAAAAAATTCTAGGGGAACGAAAAGTAATGAATAGAAGTCCCCTTCCTATTCATGGGCAAAGAAAGTAAGAAAAATGGAGTTTGGGAAGGGAAGAGAAAAGGACGGAAGACGAGCAAAGGAGCTACGAAATGGGATTTCACACTTTATGTTGTAGGTTTTTTACTAGGTTTTTTTTTTTTTTTTTTTTTTTCCGTGTTGATTTCAGGAACAATAATCCAATCACGTGCTGAATGAGCCTCTTCATGACTTCGAAACAATGACATCCCCTAGACTGGAAAGGTATTTAAAATTTCCTTTCCCTATGTTGATAGAGTTTGTGGATACTGTATGCTTCCTTCTCAGGTCTAATAATCAATGACAAAGATATGATAATATCAAATATAACAGAATCATCCTAGATCCCATAGGTAAAGTATGCCAATGACATTTGTTTCTTTGCTAAAACAATGAAATAATTCGCATAAATGCACTTGAACGAAGAGTAGACTAGATCTACCAGAACAATAAGTTTAAATAAGAAAACCCAAAACAATAATAAGAAGACCTAGTTATTCATTCACTCATATTGAGTGTCTGTTAGCTACATCCTCTAAGTAAAATATTAGAAAAATAACAGTTAATGACACAAAGCAGGTGCCAGACCTCATGGAACCTATAGAAGAAGCCATAATAGTAGAAGTGATTCAAACATAGAGGCGGGTTATCCTTATGAGCAGAGAATAAAACAGATAAAATAAACTAAATAATAATAATAATAATAATAATAATGAAGTCCAGAACAGTCTTTTTATTCTAAGAACATAGGAATATAATTCATAAGGCTCTTCCTGATAAATAAAAGATGACGTGCCTTCTTGAATTGAAAGAATTCTGTGCAGAAAGTCCATAAAAAGCACAAATCCAAAATAAAATTAAACTTACAAATGTGCTATGAGAATTCTGTAAAAAAAAAAATAAAAGTTTAAACATGCAGTCCCATAATTAGCTTGGATCTCTCCTTCAAGCACTGCAGGTCAAAACCACCAACTTTTCCAAGTCAATGGGGAAAAACCTTCCATTTCTCTCTTGTGTATTTGGATGTGTGTAATTAGACTTCTCCTATGCCAACAAAAACCCATGAAGGCTTTCTCTATACAAGTTCAGATTGTTCCAACTCCAAAAATGGTATCAGAACGTGCTGGTACACCATCAGCAACACCACTGGATGGGAAATACCACCAAGTCATTTCAGCAGAGAAGTTATTGCTCTCCACTAAGATAAATATCTAGAATTTATAAAAATAGAATCAACGAAGCAAAAGAGCATGCTATTAGTCTAATAACTCCAATACATTTGGTATTGAATTTTGCTTGCTAATTTCACCGATTCCCTTGGTAGTTTATGTTTAAGCTGATCTTGTACATGGATCAGCTATTGATGTGGTAAAATCTGAAGTCACAGACCAATGTATCAGCTAGTATTTGGCTTGAGTACATATTATATAAAATTAAGATAACAATAGTTGAAACAGGATAAAAGTCTCTCTCTCTCCCTCTCTCTCTCTCTCTCTCTCTCTCTCTCTGTCTCTCTTGTGTGTGTGCACACGCATGCACACACACACATGCATACACACACAAGTCTGTGGGCTGGCTTGGCAGTTTAGGACAATTATGGTCAGTCTGCAGAGTTATTAGAGACCTATATTCCTATTATTTTGTTTCATCCTGGTGGCAGTTTGACATTTCCAATGGTGGCCACAACATGTGATCTCATACCACATGTTCTTTTGCAATATGACCTTGCTAATCTCCAAGAAAGAGGTGGGGAAAAGTCATCTGTCCCTTTGAATCTGAACTGGCCTCAGTGATTTGCATGTAAGCAACAGAATGGGGCAGAAGGGATACTATATAACTTCCAGGGTTAGATCATCAAAGACCATGTAGTTTTGCCTGGTTTTCTTAGAACACCTGCTCTCAGAATCCGTAACCCACACGTGAGAAGCCCAAGAAAATAGCAAGGATATGTGTAGATGTTCTAGTTAACTCTCCCAGATGAACCTAGCCTCGAGATCATTTTAATGCACCGGACATTTGGTTAAAGAAGCCTCCAGGTAACCCCCATGCTCAGCCATTCAAGTTTTCACAGCTGAGGCCCCAGATATTATGATGCCTCATAGGGATGAAGCAAGCCATCCCACTGTGCTCTGTTTGAATTCCTGACCCTCAGAATCTTCAAGCATTATAAAACCAATCATATTTGACAGTACTGAGTTTGGAGAGTTTTCTCATGCAGTCATGGAGAATCGGAACAAACATATTCAGCATATCACTATGCTGGAGATCCAGCCATCATATACGTTTTCCAAGCATCAAAAGAAGGAAGAGACACAGGAAAAGGCTATACTCATTGCATTTGAAGGAAAGAAATTCTACTTCCATTTCACTGATGAACAACTAATCATCTGGACTTACCTAGCTTCACAGCAGGCTGGGAAATGAGCTCTTTATGTTAAGCCAACAAGCTTCCCAGTTAAGTGTTCTGTTACTAGAAAGGGTGACAAGAATGGGGGACCTACTGGAATTCTCTGCAGCAAACATCTACTTTTTTCTCAACTTGATGTTAGACATTCCCACTTTTATAATCAGTTGCTTAAGATAAGAAGCTATGTCTTCTGAAAATTCCTGCTAATGTACACATGGAAAACTAAGAAGGGTAAATTTACATGTAGATAACTTTATCAAATCACTGCTTTGCTTATAGGACAGATGAGTTGAGAAGACAAAGGATAGTTAAGGGAAACCAAGGACGTTGTCTCAGTAGCAAGCAGAGAACAAAATTCTGTTCTTGAAAATGTAACTGTGACATGAGGGTTCTGGACACTTGGAGGTTAAGGGTGGGATGATCATAAACAATATTCCATTAGATTCATAATTAGCTAAGGATGAGATAGGAGGGAAACCTTTAACATTCTTTAATAATCTCATCCTCTAGACAAATCTTGCTAAGCTATTCCTACATGGGTTGTTCTGCTGATTTTATGTTAAAATACTTTCATTCAATATAGACAGGTCCCTCTTACGACCATTATCCTTGTATGTTCAACTTAAATTATTAATGTCCATGTCTTCCTTTGAATGGAGATCAAAATATATATTTATGCAAATATATACTTTTCTTGATTGCCAAAACCCAGCTACTGCAGCCATGTTGGGTAATGATTAGCTAGGTTTATCTCGGGGCAAGAATTTCATTCAAGATTGTACCTCCAACTCTCAGCTGAGGGCTTTCTCCATAATCAGACTGAATATTGATTCACTGAAAGTAGAAAAGGTTTTAAAGTCTAGTCAATTTCTTCTTTAAACACTAGTACCTAGGAAATCTGTCAAAATACTGCAGAGATTCTGGGGAATTGGCTGGGCTGAATTACGGTCCTTCCAAGATGAAGGATGCTTATCAAACTATGGTCTTGAAGTGAAATTGTTACTCTATTCTGTAGCAACAGACCTGTGAGAAACCTCAGAAACATTTAAAATAGTAATCACAACAAAAATAATGACAGTAATAATAAGTAGCATTTAATAATGACAACAGCTATTTAACAGAACCAATTTGCATCAGGAACTTTGTGAACATTTTTGCATGTACGACCTCATTTAGTCTTCACTACAACCCTCTGAAGTAGTTTCTGCTATTATCCTCATCGAACCAGTGAGAAAATGGAAATTAAATAATTAAATAGCAGCACTGATATCTTACCTGAGTTGGGATTCAAACTGAGGCCACTAGGCAGATGGCAAAGCAAACAGAGCATCATTTGAGTTGTGAGTTTGTGTGCCTGTCTTTCTGTCAAATATTCTCTCTTTCTGACCTGGGTTCTTGAACCCTATAATGTTTGAGGTTTTTGCTGTGGAGTGAAGCCACTGGCCAAGACAGAAGAATTCTAAACATAAGCAGCCTGAGTAGATAGAACTAGGAAGTAGGGTAGACAGAGGACAATCAGAGACGCCCTCAGGATGTAGGTGAGTGTGTCACAGGGATGGAGTCCCCTTTATTCCTTCCTTTTTTCCCCCCCTTTGCAAGACACGTTGTCCTAATAGAGAGTGTTGCTTAGAGGCTGCCTCACTTGAATGTGCTTTGGGAAAGAGCCTAATACCTCATATTTTTAAAAAGAAAAAAATACACACACACGCACACACACGCACACACATATCCAAGCCAAAAATATCAAGCAGCTCATGGCTTTTAAAAAGCCAACGAAAGCTGAGTCGCACCCTTCAATGTTTTTCTTTCAAACACGTTGACCACCCTCCCTTCATAGCATCTTATTTACCGAAGCACATGTTGACCAAACGGAATAAAATTTTGCAACATTGAAATTTACATTCTTCCTGACGCTCCCTTTCATAATCAAAGGTCTTCCCCCCCCTCTTTTTTTTTTTTTTTCTTTTTTCCCCCCTTCAGTTCTATGCCTCATGGTAGAAATATCTCCATGGAGATCCAGAGGCAAAAGGGTTAATTTGAGAGACTCAGAGCCAGGCCTCTCTTAACTGGGGAATTGGCAGCTAGCATTTTGGAACGCTGCCTCGAATGTCTGACTGAACGTTTTTATTATCCTTTTTGCCCAAAGGTGGCTTTTAGACACCCACGGCAGCACATGACTTTCTGATTGAGATTCGACAGACGGGAGCCAGAAAGCTGTCTGCCCCTTCTGCAATGGCTGGGGAACCCCATGGAGGAAACCAGCTCCCCTCCCTAACCTGGGGGTGCACGTGCCCTCCCTCAGCCTTCAATAAACTGCAGACCTACCAGGGGAGCTGTCAAATAGGTAGGGAGTCCTGGGGGGGGAGGTGGGCAGGAGGAGGGGGGCGTGAGAGTCAGAGCGGGGAGAGAGGGAGACCCAGGGGCTGCACGTAGGCTCTAAAGAAGAAAGGAAAGAGAGGAGAGCTGAAAACAGAGACAGCAATGACCTGAAGGCAATCAAGTTGACAAAGAAATAAACAAGAAACGTGAAGGACAGAGAACAGAGATAAAGGAGAAAAGGAAAGGGCTGGAAGCATCCTCATCTAAGAACCTCAAGTTCCTTACTTGCCTTTGTCATCCACAACTATGCTGTGAAGGCTCTGAGTTGCCATGTGTTGGGAGTTATTTTAATTGCTTCATCCTGACCTGCTCAATTAAACCTGACCCATGTTCACCTGAGTACAAGCCTGTAGCTGGTTGGAAACATTTGAAAGTGTCCTAGGCTCCAAAGCAGTGGTTTGTTGCTTAGTTTGATTTCTCTGTTTCCCGATGGGAAATACAATGCACCTCATGTGTCTTAGTCAGTTTTCTGTTATTTATAACAGAGTACCTGAACCTGGGTAATATATAAAGAACCAATGTTCATTTCCTAACAATGCTAGAAGCTGGGAAGTCCCAGGTCCAGAGGGTGCATCTGGTAGGGGCCTCCTTCTCACTGCAGAGTCCCAAGTGGTGCAAGATATTACATGATGAGAGGGCTGAGCATGTTCACGTTTTCCTTCCGCTCTTAATAAAGTCACCAGTCAACTCCCATGATAACTCATTGATTTGTTAACCCATTAATCCATGAATGGATTAATTTATTTGTGAGGGCATAGCCCTCATGATCCAATCACCTCTTAAAGACCCCACCTTTCCAATACCATAATTGAATTTCCCACTCTTTTAATACTGTTACAATGGGGACTAAGTTTCAACATGAACTTTGGAGGAGATAAACATTCAAACCATAGCACCCAGGTATTTGGAAGCATATTGGATTTAAGAACTATCAAGAGGATCTTCTTACATAGCATGAGGATTTGAGCATCCCAAGAGATGGTATATATGGAGTAGTTCAACCACAGACCCAAGGGGGGAAAAATGTATGTATTTAAAAATGTATGTGTTTAAACAGATGAGCTCATCCTCTTTTTCAAACTCAGTGAACCCCTGAGGTAGGTACTAGCATTTCCTGATGAAGACAGGTCTGATGTGACTTGCCCAAGTTTACACAGCTCTAAGCTGGGCATTAGAGAAAGGCTGTTTGGTACTAGAGGCAGGAAGCTGATCCACCACTAATATTTCCTCTCTGTCTATGGCAGTGGGGTGTACACTGTATATTGCAGTGGGGAGTTCTGTGTAGGTAAGTTTTAGTGGAAAACAACAAAATTACACTAAATAGGGACTATTTGGACAGGCAGGACTGTTCCAGCGATACAGAGCTATAAATTTACTTTTGCATACGGCATCGAAAGGTGCATTTATAATAAGTCATCACCTGCAAAATCAATCAAATAACACAGACGTAGAAATGACCATGACACTGACGTGGTTCAATTATCTTATTTTACAGATGAGGAAATCAAGGATCTATGCAGTAAAAACAGTTTTTCTAAAGTCTCCAATTTCACAAAGGTAAGTATTGGCCAAGCTATATAAATTACAAATACAATGAATTTCTTGAAACAGTGCTTTGAGTGTGCAAGTATTGCTCTATTGCCACATAATGCTTTGTCATTAACCACCATGAAACCTCAGTGGAATACAGCAATGAGTGTTTATTGCTCACAAGTCTGGTGTGGTTGGCTAGGTGCCTCTACTGATCTGGACAGGGCTTTCAAATTTCTGGAGATCAGCTGATTGTTGGCTGATCTAGGATGGCCTCAGCTGGGGCAGTTTGCTTTTATCTTATGTGTCTTTCCTCTTGCTTGGAGGAGTTTTCATGTCAATGGAGGAGGTGCAAGAGCATGAGTGGAAATGAGCGAGCATAACTTCAGGCTGCTATTTGCCTTGCCATGACTCCAGTCGTGCCAGGGTCAAACCAAGTGCCCTCGCCAGGCCCAGATCAGAATTGGAATGCTGTAATTTACAGGGAAAAGGGCATAGAAACAAACAGTGTCAGTGGTTTGCAGCCATTAATTCAATTGATCTATCACAGTCAGGGAGGGGGAGATGCATTGCATGGAAATGATCTCAAAGAGGAAGAAAGAAATCTAACAAAGACAAATTATGCAATGCTAATTTTTTTTCCTTTTTTTGGTCTTTTTTTCGTGTCCGGCAACGGATCGCAACCCTCAGTGTCGCACCTGTACCAGACCGGGACCGGCAACGGGATTGCAACCCTCGGTGTCGCGCCCGCACCTTGCTCAGCCAGTGAATGGGAACCGGTCTGTATGTGCAATGCTAATTTTAACGTCCAAAGGTTGACTCACACCTTACTTACATTTTGGGGAAAATCTGTTACATTTAATAAATGAAGAGAAATATATCATTTGGCTAAAATAAGGGAAGTACTGAATTTAAGAAACCTGCAGCATTTTATAAAATTAGGCTCACCGTGCTGGTAAGCCCTATATTGAATTTAGGGATTCTGGCAAATGTTCTCCCTCCTCTTAAGTTATTCATGGATAAACATATAAGTTCTTTTCTGGTTTTCAAGAAAAAACAGAGGGGGGTGGAATGTGTGTGTGTGTGTGTGTGTGTGTGCGTGTATTCAATTCAAATTTAGGAAAAACCAGAGTGGGGAATACACACATATATATATATGTATATATTTTATATGTATACATATATGTATAGTCAATTCAAAATAAATACATATATATAGTCAATTCAAAATAAAGGTTTAATTTAATTTGGATTTTAAAACAAAATTTAATTTAAATTTACATATATATCACAAATTATATATATATATATATATATATATATATATATATATATATATATATATATGTCGT
>NW_007729049.1:79693-84788 GCF_000696425.1 Galeopterus variegatus | reverse complement strand
CAGCAGTATATATATATATATATATATATATATATATATATATATATATGTATGTATGTATATATGTCGTGTGCAAGGAAACTTTGTAATGAGTCCATCTCAGGTTTAGGTTAAAAAGTGTTTGCTTTGGCAATATAAATATGGTTAAACTTATAAAACATTAATGTATTAGCAATTTATAAAAGATTAAAATATTTGCAACTTTTCCAGAACTCACCTAAGACTAATTAGGACACATATAATAAAACATTAAAATGCTTCACTTTAGTTAAATTGGCAGTGTGTGTTTTAGATGGAGATACATTTTTTAAAATGTACAAGTGTGTGAGGGGAATGGTGGTTAAGAATTAGATACCTTCCTCAAGAAGGCAAAGTTCAGAAGTCACATTTAAAAAAAAAAAAATGTAGCTGGTATTCCTGGTACAAGCCAAAACTATTTTCACCTTTTCTTCCTGCTTGTTGGACTGATTCCATAACTAACCATCCTCTGTCACTTTCCAAGTCTCTCAGAAACAGTTCTTTAAAAACATACATGCATTTGGCCTCACAAGAACCAAGGCAAGCAAGAAAACAAAAAACAAACTGCACACAGCCTTATAACAAGAAGATCACAGGTTTGGATCCCCATACAGGCTCACCCTTCCCCCCCATCCCCCAAAAACAAACAACAGAAGCATTTAAAAACAAATAAACACAACCTTATTAATATAAACTTACAAAATCTGGTGATAAAAAGTATCTCGCAAATTATGTTAATGTCCAATTACAGAATAAAACCAACAAATATCAAACAGCTTAATTGTAATTGTTGGCTTCTCAAGAAACCAAAGATATAGGGCTTTGGCTGTTTTTTGTTTTTTTCTTTTTTATATGTTTTCAAAAGTAAAATTGTTATAAACAGATTACTATTCTACTATTACAATGGGCCCCTTGCAAGGTCATTGTAAGAGGTTAAGAATTTAAAATTTGATTTTAAAGTGGTATCCTTTAAAACAAAAGGCTGCTCTAAGCATGTTAACTGCAATACAGCAGCATCTAAATCCAAGGATTCCAAGTGTGCTTTGTCAAAATTCCCTTTTGTCCAGGCAAGTGCCCTTGTTTTCAAACTGCAAAGGAACCCTATGCTGGAGAACCTTTGATTGATTAAAAGAAGTATGCTTTCTTAATCCTGGAGGTAACAGTAACTTCATTAACCTGTAGGTGGAAAGAAATAACAGTCATAAAAGTTACACAGATTACACAAAAGGAACAGCCCAGAGATTGGTAGATTGGATCAGTCATGGGGTTTCCTTTCCACATTCAGTCGTGCATGAAATTGTCTCCTAATGAGCAATACAGTCTTCTTGTGGGACCTGCGCATTTGTTTTAAAAAAGTTTATTCGTCTTTATCACTATTTATCCACAGCTGTTCACCTTAGTGATGTCTTGTGAACTATATCTGTTTTCTCTAGCTATGGGTTTTCTTTCTATTTGATGCTTGTCTTCTGAGAATTTGTCAGGAAGGGTATGTGATTGCAGTGATCTTAAGCACTTCCTGAGGAATAACACTTTCTTTAGGAGATTCAGAAATGCGACATGTTTCACATCACCAATCCTCAAATGCATCGAAGCTTTTATTTTCTCAGTGAATAGAAACGCACCAATGAATTTAGGAGCTGAAACCTTTCCTTTCTTCTCCACCTGTCATGCTGTGTTTTTCCATAGGCATCTGCATATTTGTGTGCCGTTTTGAAGCTGGTGAAAGTGCTCAAACTTCTATTTGAAATAATCTATTCAAACACACACACACAATGTCAAAAAAAGAAAACAGACTTTTTTTTTTTTAGTCTTGCTTATGTTTACTTAATTTCTGAAACTAAATATATAGGTCAGAGCAGTCAAACAGGTATCGCCTTATACAATTTCTATTGTTTCTTGAAATGCATGTTTTTTATTTGGTTCACTGGCCTGCCCTCTGTAAGCAAAATAACTTCCTTTGAGCATCCTACTTTTCTAATACTTGGACAGATGGAAATAAAATTTTAAAAAGATTCTATAAACTCAGGTGTTTATTTACCAAATAGATATAACACATATGAATATAGTTTTATTTTTTCAACCTGCTTTCAGATACAGTATGTATTTAACCTTTGTAAAAACCATGTTAATAATTCTAGCTTGATTTTTTTTTTTAATTTTTCTAAATTTCTAGAGCATTTTCTTATTTCTTCCTGGAGTTATATAGAATATTTGCTCATATTACTGCTATTTGTGGATATAACTTTTCTACCCTAACATGTTGTAAATGCTTCAAGAGCATGGACTGAATTACTTCACTTTCTGGAATCCCCTAGAGCACCTCCTACCAAATGATTTTGCCCAATTAGCAAATAAACTAAGCCACAGAAAGACTAACCCAAAATTTTTCTTAAATTGAAAAGCAACTTATGTCTCTGGAAAGCAATTTTAAAATGTGTATCAATTTCCTTTTAGCAAATTTCACGTTCAAGATGTCTATGCCAAGAAAGTAACCATAAATGCAATAAAAACAAAACGTTCATCCTAGCATTATTTAAAATAGAATTTTGAAGGAGGTAGCCTAAATGCAAATAAATAGAGAAATAAATAAAATAGTACACAGTCCATAATGATGAGGTTTTAAATGATTTTTAAATGCATAGAAAATGCTCAAAATATATGGTTATAATACAGTAAGCAAAAAACATATTTTTACTATTTTTTATGTTTCATAATGCAATTGCTTGTATGTTGTTGTACAGCTTCTTATCTTTTAAAGAGATATGGTAAAAGAGATGTATTTATGGATTAAAGTGATCTGGCATCTGGAATTTGCTTTGAAATAATGAGGTGAAGTGAGTGGATGTATAGATTAATAGAAGCCTGGCCATCGATTGATAATTTCTAAACTGGGTGATGAATGCATTGGAGATTATTCTATTATTCTTTCTATTTTATAGGTTTAAATTGCATAGTAGAAAGATTCTGAGAATGCTGTATGTGTATAATACCATCAGTGAGTGATATATCTTCCATTTGTTCTACCCCTCATATCACTTTAAATTTTCATCCTCACTGGTCTCCCACGGATGCTGACCTGCAAGGCTGGTTGGCTTCATGAGCATGTGAACCATGCAGCTGCCCACGTCCCCACACTCAGAAGGGCCCCACTCTTGGTTTATTCCTCTCATAATTTGCAATAATTTTTTAAAAGGTGCTGCCTCGGTGACGGGCCATAATAATCAACCACATTGTATATTGACAAAATAAAAATTTAAAGGAAATCCTCGGTGACGGTCCATAATAATTAACCACATTGTATATTGACAAAATAAAAATTTAAAGTAAAAAAAAAAAAAAAAAGGTGCTTCCTATTTTCCTTTTGCTCTGGGCTCCACAATTTATGTAGCCAGCCGGTCCTTCTGAACTATATGAGTGTGTCCAACGAAGAATTAACTTTTGTGCAAAGAAAGATTTGTCTCTTTACCTCCTAGCTCTTGGGAGGTCACTTCTAAGCCCTTTGAATGTCCTGCCTGATAAGAGTGTTGTTTACCTGGAGGGTATTTGGGTCATGCCAGAGGGTCTACGTTAACAGTGTTATTTATGGTGGGAGCCTTTGGCCACACAGTATAAGATCAACAGGTGGAGACATAGAGACTAAGGTCAACGATATGGGCAGTCAGCTATACATCTAAGAGGTCAACACTTAGGATACACTCTGGACACCAAAGCTCAGGTGAGCTTCCCTGGTTGGCAGTGCTCTCTGTATGTTGTCACACATCATTGTTATGAGAAGTAAGTGTCATTTACATGACTCCACTGACAGAGGACAACTGGGAGACCTATTCTGGGCCTCTCCCAGACCCTACCCTATGTACTTCTTTTCACTGCTGATTTGGATTGACATTCTCTCAGTGTAATAAACTGTAACCGTGAGTATAATAGCTTCAGTAAATTCTGTAAGTCCTCCTAGCAAATTTTTGGAGATAAGGGTGGTTTGGAGGACTTACCAAACACAGGGTGACCTTCCTTAATAGGCTCCTGTTTCCTCTGGTTTACTGTTAGGTCTGTCAACGGGACGGCCCCACAGAAGACTAAGGGAAGATAGAGAAGAGAGGTTGAGTTATTTATAATCTTGCTCCTCTCCCTGTAAGAGAGCATCTTACTTTGGCTGTGTTTCTGAAAGTCAGAGGGCTTAATGCTCTCTGCAAACATCCTGCCCTGTATGACTTTCTCTCCTTCTGGCTTCCAGTAAGCTTTCCCCTCACCTCTTTTGACAACAACATTTTAATTGCTAGCCCTGAGTTTTTGCCTTGTGGATCCCCAACATTCAGCCACCACTTTGTAATGAGTTCTTTTGAAAGAAAACCTTCCAATTTTTTTTTTTTTTCTTTCCTAATGCAAGTGTGTGTTCTGTTTCCTGCCAGGACCCTGAGTGGTACAAAACACAAGGGCGAAAAGTATGCCACATTTTGGGCAGCAATGACCTTTTTGTTCAGTAATTATTTTTTTATTACATTGTCTTCAATTTTGCAAACAAAACTTTTAATTACCTTTTTTTATTTAGGATAAAATATTATTTTGAAAAAGAAAGTCACATATTTGGACAACTAGCAATTCCACTCTCAGACATCTTAACCCCTGAGTTTAGCCCTCTCTTAATTTCACCAACTCTATTTGTGGACAATAATCCCTTAACACTCCTTTTGTTCCTAACTATCATTAGTTGGTTATCTTGGCCACTGGAAGTTACTTTCCTCTCATGCTCTGAAAACTTCCTTAGAATTGCTAAGTGACTACTTGCTGTCAATCCCGAAGTTTTGTTTTTCTTTTACTTTGAGTCACCAGCGCTGTGGTGACTGGCAGTAGCAGAGAGGTGGGCCAAAGAAAGGAGCAAACATGACCAGAAAAAGGTGATTTAACAATTTTATTTTTTATACATGCCCCCAAGAGTAGGATTATCACATCCTCATTACTCAATGCAGTTTGACTATTTTTTTTAAAAAAAATTATCTTACTTTAATCATTCTTTTTTATTTTTATTTTATTTTATTTTTTTTGTCTTTTTTCCGTGTCCGGCAACGGATCGCAACCCTCA
>NW_007729049.1:64867-79442 GCF_000696425.1 Galeopterus variegatus | reverse complement strand
CAAGAGTAGGATTATCACATCCTCATTACTCAATGCAGTTTGACTATTTTTTTTAAAAAAATTATCTTACTTTAATCATTCTTTTTTAAAGTATTGAAGATAATATTCAGAACCTGTAAGTGTTCTTTTAGTTATATTGACTACACTATACTTAGGCAAATTTCTGGAATTACCTACAAAGATAAGGCAGTTTGTGAATATTATATAATATTTAGTGAGACCTAGTTTCTTACAGAATTATGAAATAACTAAATAATTTGTATAATACTTTTTTCTCATAGGGAACTTTATACAATGGGAATAGAGATGGTTAAAAATTAGTGCTCTGAATAACTTTGGGGACAAATGGAGGGAAAAGAAATGAAACACATTAAAAACCTACAACATACTATGCGCTATAATTCATGCTTTATGTATATTGCCTTATTTAACAATATTGAGAGGTAGGTATTATTATTTCTGTTTTATAGACAAGGAAATTGTCTAAATTTTATACCTGGTTACTCTGCTTTGAATCTTCATACTTTTTAAAATTGCAAACTACTATATCAATAATACAGTATTCATTTATCAGTCTAGTAAAGATCTGTTTGCAAATTCAAGCCCAATAGGTTATTTTGTTAAATAAATAAATTGTGCTAATTATTTTAAGGAAAAATACCATCAAGGAGGAGAAATTGCTAGATATTGGGAAAAGTAGCCAAAAGTTTCAAATTAAGAAAATAAACCCTCGAACACAGTCAGAGTTCCACTGCTTGAAGGAGGATTGGGTAATAAACTTTCCATATGTGAACTAGTCATGTTTTCAATCTTTAATATGGCTTGACTGAAATACATCTATCATACGTCAAGTTTCCGATTTACTCATCATAACCCACAGTAGAGTCTCTAAATATGACTGGCATCCGTGTTGACCTTCTGTGGCTCTGAAATAGATTCCCAGGTTTTTTTAAAAAAATGGGGTGACTGTGTCTGAGAAAGTTCAGGTCCAGGTTCATGTCACATAGCTCTGGGAAGCCACAGATTTTGATTTCCTCACCTACAAGACTCAGCCTTTGTTAAGCTTGTTTTACTTATTAAGTAATGTGCCTTTGGCCCTGCTGAGTGAATCAAAGATGCTCTACCCCAGGGCTTTTACTAACACCAGGTATTTTTTCCTCATCCCCTCCTCTGGAGTGGGGGAGGTTGTTCTCTCATCTCCACAAAAACAGTGTGTTATTTGCCTGCTGAATTCTGACTTAAACCACTAAACTCTAGCAATACCCAGCAGAAGATAAGAGAGTGATTCTGTGGAAATGTTAAACTGGTGAGTCTCTGGACTCTAGGACTCTGGACACAGTAGAGGGCAGAGAGACTAAAGAGAAGTCTGCACTGTGACCTGTCAATCACATGCCCCTGCCCAACATCCCCACGGTCACCCAGGGAAAGTACCTACAGAACTCCCCAGAGGAAAACTACCAGCCTCCCTGGGGCTGACATTGTTGGCGACCCCAACCCTACTGCCTGTAGGTTTCTTCATCATATCGGTGCACTGTCCCCGAGCCTTTGTGTACTTTTGCTTCTAAGAGCTGGAACCCAAGACTCTATTTGGAGGGCATTGATTGCTTTTTTCATCTTGCATGTCAAACAGAGAACTAGAGGAATCTGGGAGTTATCCTTCTACTCAGGTGACACTTAACCAGTGATGGACCGAAGACGGTGTAGGAAGGCCCAGCTCACATAGCTCACCCCTGGGTTTCCCTGTAAGATTAGCCTGGAGATGGGATCTTCCCTGGAAACTCACCCTTGCTTGGCTTCATCACCTTCTCCGCCATGCTAACCCCTGTTCCTTATCGATGTCACCAAGGCAATTGTTAATAGATCACTTTGTTAATAGATCACTTTCATAAGAATCCCCACTTAAAACCAGCTTCTGGAAAACCTCATCCAAAATAGCACCCAGTCACTGTACAGAAAAGCACCAAAAACACACAGGCTTTTCAAAATGCTCTCTAGTGCCTCCATCCTAAATATGAATGTACACCCAAAAATCACCAGGCATCTTTTGAGGAAAGGTTCCAAGATGAAACTCAGATACTAAAACAAAAGAAACAATATGAAAATCAGGGAACAAAAACAGCAATAGTAAAAGTGCTAAAAGGCCAGCATCAATTTCAGTATTTACTTTAGTTTGACAATTTGTGTTATTTTAATATTACAAATAATAATAGTTTTTAAATAATTGTGATATAGAAATTCTGCATTTGCAGCAACATGGATGACCTTGAGGAAAATTTTAAGTGAAATAAGGCAGGGACAGAGGGAAAAATACTGTATATCTTCACTTATAAGTGGGAGCTAAGGAGAAAGAAAGAAGGAAAGAAAGACCACCGTGGTGTGATGGACTTGCAGAGGGAGAGAGCAGACCTAGGGCTGCCGGGACGGGGGTGGGGGTGAACGGGAGAGAGGCACTGGGGAGAGGTTGGGTGGGGGACATGGGGATTAATTGCAACTTGAGGTGGTGGACATGCTGGTAGCATTGATTTGCTCGCCACAACTTGGGCACAGGTGCTGACAGTCCTCTCTTGCCCCATGAATATGTAAAATCAATAAAAAACTTTAAAAATGTTTTTTTTTAAATTGTGATATAAATAGACTAAAGGATGGAAAAGAAAAAGTGTTTATTGGGAGGATGGAGCAGTAGGAATCTTGATCTCATTTATAATAAGTAGAAGTCAGGAGGTTAATAACTGAAATTGCTATACCAAGAACAACACTGTTCATGCATTGAATATGTATTGATACTTACTATGTGCTAGGCATAGTTCTTGATTCTAAGAATACAAGCAAGAAAAAAGTCTCCATTCTCATGAATCTTACATTCTAAGTGGGAAACAATAAACACACACACGAGCAAAAAGAAAGCTGAACAAGACACTGATGATAAAAGAGCATCTATTTTCCACCGAATACGTTAGGGATACAGTACTTCTCTGATGAGTGACATCAGAACAGGGAGAAGACTGCAGAAATAGCCTGGACCCAATCATATAGGGCTTTACAGGCATTGAGAAAGGTTTTGGGGTTTATTCAAAGTGAACTCGATTGGACTTGGGTTAAAACTCTGTGGATGTATAAAACTGTTTTCCAAATTGATTGCTTTTTTCATCTTGCATGTCAAACAGAGAACTAGAGGAATCTGGGAGTTATCCTTCTACTCAGGTGACACTTAACCAGTGATGGACCGAAGACGGTGTAGGAAGGCCCAGCTCACATAGCTCACCCCTGGGTTTCCCTGTAAGATTAGCCTGGAGATGGGATCTTCCCTGGAAACTCACCCTTGCTTGGCTTCATCACCTTCTCCGCCATGCTAACCCCTGTTCCTTATCGATGTCACCAAGGCAATTGTTAATAGATCACTTTGTTAATAGATCACTTTCATAAGAATCCCCACTTAAAACCAGCTTCTGGAAAACCTCATCCAAAATAGCACCCAGTCACTGTACAGAAAAGCACCAAAAACACACAGGCTTTTCAAAATGCTCTCTAGTGCCTCCATCCTAAATATGAATGTACACCCAAAAATCACCAGGCATCTTTTGAGGAAAGGTTCCAAGATGAAACTCAGATACTAAAACAAATCTCTCATTGAGAGGAACAGACTATGTCCCCTCACTCAAACCTAGGGAGATGTGTGACTCTCTGTGGCTTTTAAGGCTAGGTCAGAATAGGCACGCAAACTTCCTTCCTTCCTTCCTTCCTTCCTTCCTTCCTTCCTTCCTTCCTTCCTTCCTTCCGCCTCTCATTGAGAGGAACAGACTATGTCCCATCACTCAAACCTGGGGAGATGTGTGACTCTCTGTGGCTTTTAAGGCTAGGTCAGAAAAGGCACGCAAACTTCCTTCCTTCCTTTCTTCCTTCCTTCCTTCCTTCCTTCCTTCCTTCCTTCCTTCCTTTTCTTTTTTTTATTATAAGAACACTGGTGTTTAAAGTCTGGGCCTCTATAGAAGAAATCTAAGGCCATGGACATCGAAGGCTATAGGCAGTCCAGGCCATTGTCCCAACTTTGCATCCTCCTAGCCCAGGTGCCAGCATTATAAGAACACTGGTGTTTAAAGTCTGGGCCTCTACAGAAGAAATCTAAGTCCATGGACATTGAAGGCTATAGGCAGTCCAGGCCATTGTCCCAACTTTGCATCCTCCTAGCCCAGGTGCCAGCCACATGAGTGAAAATGCTTTCAGGTGATCCCAGCCCCAGCCATCAAGTCCCATCCTTTGACTGTTTCCAGCTGAGGCCTTAGATATTGTAGCACCCCACTGAGAAAAGACAACTCATCCCCATTGTGGCCTGTTCAAATTGCTGACCTACAAAATCTTTAGCCTAATAAAGTGATTATTCTGCATTACTAAGTTTGGGGGTGTTTGTTATACAGCAATACTCACTGGAACAGTGAGAAATGGATTTTATGGTTTCGCTCCTTAAAATGCCAGCACTACCAGAGGCATCAGCATTACTTGGAGACTAGTTAATAATACAGAATCTCAAGCCTATTTTAGTTCTACTAAATTAGAATTTGCATTTCAACAAGATCCCCAGGTGATTTGAATGCACATTAAAGTATGTTTCTCAGTCTGTTTTGATTTATTGCACTAAAGTACACTTACAGGAAAATGTGCAAATCTTAGATGACTATTTACATATGCATGTATCTCTACAACCACCACCCAGATGTATGCACAGAATATTTCCATCGTACCCAGAAAATTTCCACATGTGTCTTCTGAGTCAAAAACTTCTCTGTCAATCCCTCTCAGGAATAACAACTTCCCTGACTTCTAACATCATGTATTAAAATAGCCTGTTGTTGAAATTCATAAAAATAGAATTATTCAGTATGAAGTTTTTGTGTTTCTGGCTTCTTTTGCTCAGCATACTGTTTTGAAATTCAACCAAGTTGCATTTAGTAGTAGCTTGTTCTTTTTAAAAATTGCTGTGTTGCATTTCATATAAATATACAACTTTTTAAAATTCTATTCTTCTATTGATGGGCATTTGGCATTTTCTAGTTTGGGACTATTATGAATAAAGTATTTGTGAGTGTGCATGTCTGTGTGTGTATGTGTGTGTGTGTGTGTGAACACATGTTCATTTCTCTTACAGAAGAAATACCTGTGAGGGAATTGTTGGGTCATGGGTAGGTGTGTGTTTAACTTTATTAGAAATTGTCAAAGTGTTTTCCAATGTGGTTGGACCATTTTACACTCCCACAAGCAATAAGGAGAGTGACAGTCACTCCACTTCTTTGACAATAGTCAGTATTGTCAGTTGCTTAAATTTAGCCACTCTGGTGGGTGTGTCGCAGAACCTCATTGTGGTTTTAATTTGAATTTCCCTGATGACTAATCATGTAGAGCACTTTTCATCAGTGTATTGGCGATCAGATACCTTCTTTTGAGAAGTGCTTACTCAAGTCTTTTTCCTAGATTTTAATTGACTTGTACATCTCTTTATTATTGAGTGGTAGAAGTTCATTATTATTCTGGATAGGAGCACTTTGTCAGACCATGTTGTGGTAAGCAGCTCCTAAGACGACTCCACCCCCATATCCTTATATTCATACCCTTGTGTAATCAATCCCCTCCCCTTGAGTGCTGGTGGGTCCCATGACTTGCTTCTAATTAAAAGAAGGCAAAAGTGATGAGATGTCACTATTATCGCATTTCGGTGACATCAAGTTATAACTTACTAGTAGATTCTTTCTATTGTCTTGTAGACATGCATACTTTATGAAGCAAGCTGCCAGGTTGGAAAGGATCACATGCAAAAAACCAAGGATGACAGAGGCCCTTACTCCAGCATCCTTTGAGGTACACAGTTCTGCCAAATGCCATATGAGCTTAGAGGCAGATCCCTTCCATGTCCAGCTTTGAGAAAATATTGCAGCTCTGGCTGAGACCTTGCCTACAGCATTGTGAGAGGTCCTAAAGCAGAAAAATCATTCCCAAACTCCTTCCATGCAGAAATTATGAGATAATACATATACATTGTTTAAAGCTGTTACATTTGTCATAATTTATTACACAGCAGCAGATAATACAAATGCAATGCAAATACTTTTCCTAAGTTATAAATTGTCATGCATATGGGTGTGGTTTCCATTTCATATCTAACTGCGGTTTTATTTGCATTACCCTGATGATACTTTTGTATGCTTTGGGCTATTGGATATCTTCACTGTGAAATATTTTTTCAGACCTTTTACTCACATTTTTATTGCACTGTTTATCTTTTATTACTATTGAGTCATAGGACTTTTCTTTAAAATAAATTCTGGTTATAAGTTTTTGGTGGTTGTTTTTTTGTTTTGTTTTGTTTTGTTTTGTTTCCAAATTTTTGTGATCAAAATATTTTCTCCCAGTCGATGGCTGGTATTTTTACTTTCTAAAAAAGCTTTTTGATAAAGTTTCAAAAAAAAGTCTGAGAAGCTCTAAATAATGAAGAGTGAGATCAGGGAGAACAGCTGGGAGGACGCTTGTAATACTTTAAGTGAGAGACGTGGCTTGGAGGCAGTGAAGGCAGTGTGAGAAAGTGATCAAATGGTAGTTATATTTTGAAGGGATAGTATCCAGGATTTGGTTGTAGAGTGAGAGAAAAGGGAAGAGTCCACAATGACTGCTAAATTTTCAGCCTGTCATAACTGAATGTCTAGACATTTTCCTTTTGGATCCTAGTAGTGACTTCCTTTAAGATGAGACACGTTCCACAGTTCCCACTACCCCCTATTACCCTTAAAAAATAAGGTCAAATGTCAGTCGTCATTTTTCATCATGTTTATAGAATTTTTTTCTTTTACCTTATATGCTTCACTCATTTACATTGCCAGCCTGACTCCTAGAGACCTTTGATTTTACAACTCCAGCTATAGAGAAAAGTGCCCTAGATTTGGAGTTATAAGGCGCCACAGTCCCCACTACCCCCTATTACCCTTAAAAAATAAGGTCAAATGTCAGTCGTCATTTTTCATCATGTTTATAGAATTTTTTCCTTTTACCTTATATGCTTCACTCATTTACATTGCCAGCCTGACTCCTAAAGACCTTTGATTTTACAACTCCAGCTATAGAGAAAAGTGCCCTAGATTTGGAGTTATAAGGCAAATTCTGTAGCCTGAGTTTTGTGTCATGTTGGGCAAATTGCATTAATTCCTAAAACCCAGTTTTTCTGTCTATCAGGTGTCTATCTTGCAAGGTATGGAAAGGGCCAAATCAAATAAATTGATAGAAAATATCTCTATGATTTTACCATTTCTTTTTGTTCCATGAGGTCAAAAACTGTCACTTGTTTTCTGCAATATGTTCCTACTTGATCTTTCTTCCTCCAGTCTCTCACCCGCAAACCTACTGTGGTCATCCCCAGATGTCCCATCTAGTAAATTTTGTTTGCTTTCATATGTGCCAGTGCATACTTTGCTGCCACCTCTGATTCGGCTTTGATTTTGTCCTCTCTTTCCATGGTACAGCCCTTAGTCTGTAATTCCAGTCAGCAGATTCGGTATCTCCTTTACAAATCTCACTTCTTTATTAACTACTCCTGCCACTGGCTATGACCTTTACGCTCCAAACTCTTCCAGGACTTACTTATCTATGTTTTTCTTACTATTAACAAAAATCGTTGTCATACTTTTTAGTTGTCTCCTATTTTTCCAAAGTGTTAATGTTGAGAGCAGGAGCCATGCTGTGTTTATTATAAGCTCTCTATTCCCAAAAGGTGCCAAAATGCTAAACATGGAGTAGACTGTCCACATTTACCGAGTTGAATTCTGAAATGAGTTTACTACATGCTTTTTACTGTTCTGTACAACCAAGTTTTTTTTTTTTTTAAAAGATGACCGGTAAGGGGATCTCAACCCTTGACTTGGTGTTGTCAGCACCACGCTCAGCCAGTGAGCAAACCGGCCATCCCTATATAGGATCCGAACCCGTGGCCTTGGTGTTATCAGCACCGCACTCTCCCGAGTGAGCCACGGGCCGGCCCTATGTACAACCAAGTTTTAAATGCAAGCTGAAACAGTGGACACAGGTACAACTGAGTTGAAATGCTGTCTCTGCCTCAGTTTTCTGACACCATGGGAAAATGGTTTTCTGAGCCCCAGTTTCTTGTAGCAATAACAGTACTGTAGAGATGGTTGTTTGGGATATTAAATTGAGTAGATAACGTGCCTAGTATTGGTGCTGGCCCAGGTAAGTACTCAATACATATGATCTTTTTTAAAAACAAAAACAAACAACAACAACAAAACCCAGCTTTATTGAGGTATAATTTATTTTTAGCAATATTCTGCAATCGTCACCACAATCCAATTGTAGGATATTTCCATTATGACCTCACCCCCCAAAAAAGATTCCTCATGGCCTTTTATGGTCAATTTTTGTTTCCCACCCCCAGCTTCAGGCAATTACACATCTACTTTTTGTCTCTATCAATTTGCNTCTGACACCATGGGAAAATGGTTTTCTGAGCCCCAGTTTCTTGTAGCAATAACAGTACTGTAGAGATGGTTGTTTGGGATATTAAATTGAGTAGATAACGTGCCTAGTATTGGTGCTGGCCCAGGTAAGTACTCAATACATATGATCTTTTTTAAAAACAAAAACAAACAACAACAACAAAACCCAGCTTTATTGAGGTATAATTTATTTTTAGCAATATTCTGCAATCGTCACCACAATCCAATTGTAGGATATTTCCATTATGACCTCACCCCCCAAAAAAGATTCCTCATGGCCTTTTATGGTCAATTTTTGTTTCCCACCCCCAGATTCAGGCAATTACACATCTACTTTTTGTCTCTATCAATTTGCCTACTCTGGACATTTCAAAAAAAATTAAAAAATGAAGTTATATGATATGTGACTTTTGCATATGCTTTTTTTTTTTTTTCATTTAGCATAATGTTTTTGAGGTCCATCCATGTTGTAGCATTTGTCAGTAAGATGAAGCAAAAGCTTTCTTTTCTGTTGTTTTTTTTTTTTATTGTCTTCAAGGATTTGGTAGAAATTAAGCAATGTTGTTGGATCTAGTTGGCCGCATATCCAAATTGACATGTAGTCAGATGTTATCTGCACAAAACATCTTTTGTTTTTTCTAGGAAGTGTCCTGTGCATTTTAAATACATTCTGGCATACATGAGTGTAATGGATTATTTCAAAATATTGTTTTGTCCAGTCTCTATGAATTAACCATACACTAAATATCATGAGAACAAAGCACTGGGGAAACCAGTCTGGTAAATCAGGATCCACCTCAGAAGACACTCCCATGAGCAACCTTCATTTGAACTTGGCTGGAAGAACTTTTTATTCAAAGCTGAATGATATAATATTGGAACAAAGCATTTGAGAGGATCATGCAGTCCTCAAACGTGAAGAAGAAAAAGACAATCAAAGAGTTTTGCTGTTGGGTGCCATTTAATTTTGTAGAGAAAGTGCCTTCGCATGGCACTGTGAAGAGTTAACACACTTCTGAACATTTAGAACCTTCAGTGAAGTAGAAATGCATGTACTTAGAAAATTAGGCTCCTCGTCCCTTAAATATTTACCATTTTCTCAGAAATATGTGGCCGCATAATGCTATCATTTTTAAACTGCTACCATTGGCAACGTGGATATCACTGTCATCTTTGAGATGTTTTTGCAAATATTTCTCACCTTGGCCAAGCCACAAATTCAATTTGTGCCCAGTTAAATCCTCATAAAATAGTGTCTTTGACAAATGATTGTTTTTTTCCTTCCCAACCCAGAGAAATGCCAGACTGGGCTATTTTCACTTTTGGTGGGAAACGTTCCATTTAGACTGACGCACAATTATGTGGCAAATATCCTGATGTTCCTTTCTTGTCACACAGCTGAACTTTTAGAGTTACGAAAGTGACCTGATAATTCAAATTTTAAAAAGCTAATAATAGTATGTGAACAACTCTCAGCATGTTCCAAGCATGTTGCTTGATTTATTTCATTTATTTGCTATACCAATGCCAATTAGGTGAGGAGACAAAGCTAAATTATTTACCTATAATCAGTAAGTGGCAGCCTCTCTCTTAGCCATCATTTTTCATCCTTGATTAGTACCAAATTATAAGACTTCGATCCACTGATTTTATTTATTTATTTATTTATTTATTTATTTATTTATTTTTAATTGAAGCATAACTTTTGTTTATGCATAACTTTTGGAGAGAGGGATGAGGCATAAAGAATGATTATGATTTGTGATAATGAAAGTGCAAATAATATTGATTTGATCAACACCTATCATGCACAGGCGATGGTAGTCAATGTTGATCTACTTATTTTAAAATATTAAAGACAATGTTAGATATCTTTTGGGGGGTTATAAGCACAAAAATGAGTGCCTCTAAAATCTATAACTTTTCCTGTGAAACCATACAGATTTCATGGAGAAAAACAAATTACACAAGGGATTAATTTAAAAGATGTTGGATAGCCACCATATATTAATGTAGTAAAAACAGACTCTTCAAAATATTGTTTAGCTCAATAGATACATACATACATAATACATACATATGTTTATACATACATACAAAGAGAGTTGGAAAGGAATCCTAGGCTATTATGTAAAATCTTAAGCAGTCTCTAAGTGGTGAAGTTATAAAAAGTAAATATGCCCATGATTCTTGTAGTGGGGAATTAGAATAACTTTGAAAAGTATGTCTTCAACTTGTTACCATGGTAATGGAGATGCATTTTGATGGGTTGGTGAACAGCCATAGTACAAGACTAAAAGAGAAGAAGTCAAAATATGGGTGGGCAGCAGCTGTCCTTGACCCACTAATATATATATATATTCATCTCTGTTTACCCACAATTCGTAATGTTTATACCAACTTTTCACCTTAATACATTTGGAGAGGTTTCTTCCCTGTCATTCCACCTCATGTGAGCTACCATTTCCTCCTCATAACAAAGAAACTAGGATTTGATAACCCAAGAACATAGTTTGAAAGACTGGCCATTCTTAGTCTAGAACAGGGTTTGATAGACTTTTTGTAAAGTGCTAGATGAAAAATATTTTCAGCTTTGCAAGCCATGCAGTCTCTGTCACAACTACTCAACTCTGCTGTTGCAGCACAAACATACACAGATGAGCCTGGTGGTGTTGATAAAACTTTACTTAGAAACACAAGTGGTGGGCCAGACTTGGCCTGTGGGCACATGGTTTGCCAACCCCTGGTTTGGAATGATATACTACATAATTCTGGTGCTGGATTCTTCGTGAAACCTTTGCCCCTCCTTCTCAGTCTTGCAAAGACAAGCTACATAAGCATCCAATCAATGGTTTGGAATGATATACTACATAATTCTGGTGCTGGATTCTTCGTGAAACCTTTGCCCCTCCGTCTCAGTCTTGCAAAGACAAGCTACATAAGCATCCAATCAATAAGTTTCTTATTATTAGCTACAGAATCCTGGCCTCTCCCCAGTCTTTTTAGATATTGCATCCTTGGATATTTTGCCCAACAGTGCCAGGAGATCAGATATCATTACTATTTTTAGCATTCTCTCTGGATATATTTTTTAAACTGGGAAATTATTCATCTCTGGCTAATAAATGCTGATGTCATAAAAAACAATCAGAGTCAATTTTTCCTTAACCGAGATTGCTTTAGGTTATTTTCAGGGGGATATTGTGTTAGTTACATGGAGTGGCCAGGCAGTGTCAGACTTCACACATAGGTTTGTTTGCACAATGACATGTCTGTGGCTTCTTGGTTTATGTTTTTAATAGTTGGGTGTACTCTACCACACAGTTTGGATTTTTAAAAATTAAAGGCTAAAGGCTTGCATTTGGTAGTTTCAGAGGGTTTGTGTCATGGAAAAAGAGAATGAATGATTCAGATAGTAAACATATCCATCTTTTTAATAGGCCCTTATTTGGCATAGTATTTGAACACAGCCCTCTTGCAGGGAATAAATGACAGCCTGAGCTTCCATATGCCTACGTGACCAAATGGTAAAAAGATGGACAACACCGTATCCAGAGCTATATCAACAATTCTCGGTAAGCACAAGAGTTGTTCAGGGAAGGGCTCTTGGCAGAGCTCTGGTCCTAAGCTTTTAGAGCAGCTTCCCTTTCTAATCCTAAATCAAGCCTCTCTCACTCTAATAAGCACTAAGTCCACATGGTAGGTTTCAAAAGAAAGAAAAAACCTACTTTAACTGTTAAAACTTTCCTGAAACCTATTCATGGGAGCAGAGCACATATGGTGTTGTAATTTTTTTTTCTTTCTTTCTTTTTTTTTTTTAAATCAAGACATCTGTAGTATTCAGGAAATCACTAAAATCTGTTGGATTCCAGAAATGTTTATAAGCTGAACTCCAAAATAGATGAATTATTTTTATTAGATTCTTAAATGGTCGATTCATGAAGAAAATTCTTACTGGAAAACAACTATTCAAAGGAGGGACTTTGATAATGTATAAGTTTACTTTTTGATTTCTAATAGCAAGTGTTAAGAAAATTGCTCTAATTTCTAATGCATGTGTAATGATTCAGCCCAGCTACAAAAATCCTGTGCAGAGATAATGTGAAACAATGGTGGGCCCATCAGTTCTCTCGCTGTGACCTCCCTAGACAGAATTTCCAAGTGCTTGGTGCTGGCTTTTCTTTCAATAAGTGTTTTTGAGCACCCACTGTATGCTGGGCATTGCACAAGGTACTTAGAAGGCAGTGCTATACAAACCAGCAGAATAGCAACCTACAGAGAGCTTAAATCTAAGAACGAATATTAAAAATGATCGGTAGTTAATTGACTACCATGGGATCTGGAAAAACTTACTTAAAATGTTGGTTTTCAGCTGGAGACTGAACACTGAATATGTTCCAATGACTAGCTGGGGAATCTTTCAGGCAGTGGAAACAGCATTTAGGCCTGGAGGAAAAGAAATGAGATATGTTTAAGGGAAGCAAAGTTTATCAGCATAGCTGGACCATTGTAAATGAAAGAAACAAGCAAATAATGAGTCTGGGATAAATACTATAGGGATTTAGATTACACAATAAGGATTTCAGATTCTATCTGCAGAATCTCTTTCTATCTCTCTTTGCTATTGTTTGAATGATGGTGACCCTCCAAAATCCATATTGAAACTTAATCCCCAATGCAGCAGTGTTAAGAGGTGTGGCCTTTGGGTGGTAATTGGTTGCAAGGGTGGGACCCTCCTTGTATTAGTCCATTTTATGTTGCTATAACAAGAATACCTGAGACTGGGTAATTTATAAAGAAAAGAGGTTTATTTGGCTTACATTCTGGGACAACTACATCTGGCATGGGCCTCAGGCTGCTTCCACTCATGGCAGAAAGTAGGAGGCAGCCGGCGGGTACAGGCAGATCACATGGCGAGAGGAAGCAAGAGAGAGAGAGAGGAGGTGCCAGGGTCTTTTTAAGCAACAAGCTCTCGCGGGAACTAATAGAGAGAGAACTCACTCATTAATCCCCCCTCCCCCAGAGAGAGCATTAATCCATTCATGAGGGATCCACCCCCATGACTCAATCAGTCTCCAGCACTGCCACACTGGGGATCAAATTTCCACATGAGTTTTGGAGGGGACAACGCATCCAAACTCCGTCACTCTGGAATAGGGCCTTTGTAAGGGAGGCCTCACACACTGTTGGGTCCATCTGCTCTTTTGCCTTCTGCCACGTCAGAGTGTAGCAAGAAAGTCCTCCCTAAACACCAAATGTGGGCACCTTGATGTTGGACTTTTTAATCTTCAGAACTGTAAGAAATACATTTCTATTGTTTGTAAAATACCCAGTCTGTGGTATGTTGTTAGAGAAGCACCATCTAACAGACTAAGACCCCCTTCAAAAGTGGATTTCCTGAAAGCACTTTGGATATGTAGTAAATTTCCACAGAGAAACAAAGCCTGCAATGGGCTTCACTTAGCTGGATGCAATGACTAAACCAATCCTTGAGTCACTGAGCACAAAATTTAAATCACTGCTTTTTTGTTATGTAGAAATAAATAAAGTCAATGGAAAACAAATAGCTGGGTGAGGAACACATGCCTGAGAATAATATATGAAATATTATATGTAATTCATAATTACATATTCATAATTATATTCATAATTATTGAGAATAATATATGAAAACTTGTACATATTTCAAATTTTTCATGATAATGTACTCCTTTTTAACCAGGAAGTGACTAAAACTACTTTCCAATGGAAACAAAATCAACTAACTGCAACAGAGCAAGTCATTTTATTGGGAAAAAAAATTCACTATGAAAATTCTGTGTAACAATAATAATTATTTTAGAATGCAGAAGGAAAAAATTTTCATCGCTCTAATACCAGGGTTTTCTTTTTTTGTTTTTTGCAAATTGTTGTCCAGTATTGTATATTTTTGCAGTGACAATCACCTCTTTTTTGTATACTTCTTGACTTAATGTAACTTTCCATATTTCAAAAGATTCTACATCATTATCGTTTATAATGACTGCAAACATTCCAACTCAAAGTAATTAATTGTGACTTAATTCTGATTACGTGTCAATGTTGGATGA
>NW_007729049.1:62331-64780 GCF_000696425.1 Galeopterus variegatus | reverse complement strand
ATATTATATGTAATTCATAATTACATATTCATAATTATATTCATAATTATTGAGAATAATATATGAAAACTTGTACATATTTCAAATTTTTCATGATAATGTACTCCTTTTTAACCAGGAAGTGACTAAAACTACTTTCCAATGGAAACAAAATCAACTAACTGCAACAGAGCAAGTCATTTTATTGGGAAAAAAAATTCACTATGAAAATTCTGTGTAACAATAATAATTATTTTAGAATGCAGAAGGAAAAAATTTTCATCGCTCTAATACCAGGGTTTTCTTTTTTTGTTTTTTGCAAATTGTTGTCCAGTATTGTATATTTTTGCAGTGACAATCACCTCTTTTTTGTATACTTCTTGACTTAATGTAACTTTCCATATTTCAAAAGATTCTACATCATTATCGTTTATAATGACTGCAAACATTCCAACTCAAAGTAATTAATTGTGACTTAATTCTGATTACGTGTCAATGTTGGATGATTGAGAAAAATGTTCAAAAAGGAGAAAGTTTCTGCATCAAGGTTTAACATAGGCTTGAATCACGAAATTTAAGAAAAAGAAGTGAATCACTTGAATGAATTTGTTGGAACAGTGCATGATCCTTTTACTTCCGAAATTTTGTCAATGCCAAAATAAATGGACTTAAATTTCAGTAATCTGAATATTTGCTCAAACCACTTATTATTTAACTACGACTAATTAATTTTAATATACATTTTTTTCAAGAGTGGTTTTAGACCCACAGCAAAATTGAAAGTACAGATATTCCCATGTACTTCGTACTCACACACAGGCATAACCTCCCCAATTATCAACATCCCCCACCAGAGTGGTACATTTGTTGCAACTGAGGAACCTACATTAGCACATTATTAGCACCCAAAGTTTATAGTTTACATTAGGGTTCACTCTTGGTATGATGCATTCTATGGACTGGCAAATGCATAATGATATGTATCCACCATTACATTATCATATAGAGCAGTCTCACAGCCCCAAAATCTTCTTTGCTCTGCCGATTTGTCCCTCCCTTTCTCCTCTCTCATTGCAAACACTGATCTTTTTACTGTCTCCGTAGTTTTGTCTTTTCCAGAATGTCATACAGTTGGAATCATACAGGATGCAGGCTTTCACTTTTGAGTCCTTCTCTTAATAATATACATTTAAGTTTCTTCCATGTCTTCTCATGACGTCATTAGCTCATTTCTTTTCAGCACTGAATAATATTCCATTGTCTGATGTACCACAGTTCATTCATCCACTCACCTTCTGAAAGACATCTTAGTTGCTTTTAAGTTTGGTGTGCAGGTTTATGTACGGGTGTATGTTTCCAAATCATTTGTGTAATTAGCAAAGAGTGCAATTGTTGGATCATATGTTAAGAGTGTGTTTCACTTTATAAGAAACTTCCCAACTCTCTTCCCAAGTGGCTGTACCATTTTGCATTCCCACTAGCGATGAATGAGAGTTTTCACCAGAATTTGGTGTTATTCTAATAGAATAACAAAAATTTATATAGAGAGTTGTTAATTTTTTAAATTTTTTTAAAAAGAAACACAATAAAAGAGTCCTGCTTCAGCAAGGACTTGAAATCATTTTGTCAGAATTCTTTCTTAACACTTTTGTTTGTTTTCAACAAAAAGGCTAAAAGTACTAATAATGCATTAGAACTCCATCTCTTGTCACGCAGAAGGGAAGTTTCAAACAGACCATGAAGTTCTTTCTTTGACCTTTCCTATTTAACATTTTCATCAGGAGTATTAATTAAAATAAAGGAAATAAATGACAAAATGTTCAATCAACTCAGTGCACCCAATTACTTTCTCTCTTTCTCTCTTTGTCTCTTCCCATCAGATTTGCTTCTACACTCCAATGGAACCACTCTTTTCAAATCCAGAAGACAATTATCTGGCTTCTTCTTACAGGACTTTGGCAGGTTCCAAGTGTCACCCTTGCCTGCAACTTCCTTCGTCACACTCAGCACGACTCCTTCTATATCCCTCACTACACTACCTCTTATAGGACTCTAAACATTGGAGTCAAAAGGACTCAGCCATAGAATCTCTTCTCTTTGCTAAATACACTTTTTCCCCTAAGTAGTCTTACCCAATCCTATGGACTGAAAAATCTTCTGTTTGCTGATGGGTTTGAAACTGACAGCTTACTGTGGATCAATTGAATTGTGTCCCCCATAGTCTGTGTATTGAAACTGAATCCCCACTCTAATTGTTGAGGGTGGGAATTCCTATTATGGCAATTGAAAGGTGGGGACTTGAAGAGATGGTTAAGTTTATGGTTTAATGGTGGTCCTGGGAGTGGTTCGGAGGGGTTTAAAAAGAGGGCGCATGAGAGTCTCTCTCTCTTTCTGCTCCATGATTTTCTGCAATGTAAGACCCCTGCATTGCTGTAAAGCCACCACCAAAGAAAACCCTACCCAGATGTAT
>NW_007729049.1:57562-61791 GCF_000696425.1 Galeopterus variegatus | reverse complement strand
CCCTGGACTTTGGACTTCCCAGCCTCTGAAACTGTAAGCAATAAATTTCATTATTTTATAAATTTCCCAGTTTCAGGTATTTATGTTATAAGCAACAGAAATGGAATAATACACACCTCTAGTCCTAAATCCTCCCTGAACTCCAGACTCATAATCCCAACTTTAAAACTTAAAATATATTCAACAGAACAATTGATTCATAAATCTACCATTTCACACACCCCATCCAAACCCTAAATGCAATATGCTGTAGTCTCATGCTTCTCAGAGAATGGCACCCCGCTCTGTCCACTGGCTTAAGCCAAAAAGTTCAAGGTCAACATTTATTTCTCTTTCTCTCTTACCACTCTCAGTAGCCAAGTCAATATAAGTTCTTACAGCTCTATCTCTAAAACATCCTAAATCCTACTCATCAACATCTTCCTTCCAAACAGTCATTGTGTCTCACCCAAACACTGCTACTGCCTGCCTGGTGTCACTCCTTTCCCTCTTGCTCCTAGTGGCTGGAGGCACATGACATAATGTAAAAAAGAAGTTCTCCCTGCCTCAGTTTTGCTGAGATGTCAATATCAGGTACCAAGGCAAGAGTAAGGCAAATCCTCATGTGCAGTTTTTCAAAAGAAATCCCAACAATCTCCCTCATTCATTCTGAGCAATTGTACAAGAGAAAGAGGATTTAGGATGTGGAGCTGGATGAAGACATGTCTTTGCCTCCTGTTTGACAGAGTTTCCAGGAGCACCAGGCATTTTCAGCAGAAAGAGCCTGGATATGCACTTCCAGATGTCCAGGAGCCTAGCAAGAATGTTTAAAGTTCACTAGGAATAGAAATGTAAATACCTAGGTCAAAGGAAATATAGGAAATACAATACTGTCTCATGAGTGAAAGCTGCTGTTTAATCATGTTGAAGGCCCAGAGAATACACAGTCACCCCACCAAGTCTCATCCACCTGCAATCACAGCATGGAGGACCAGTCAATTTTACCCCCCTTCCAATGCAGGTAGGCTTCCCACACGGTGCCAGCCTAACTTGGAGAGAGAAGAGAAATGAACACTAAGTCAAATTTCAGGGCCAGACACTGTCCTGAACTGAAACTCTGTTTGCAATTTAAAGTAATTATAGAACTGTCTATTACAAAGAGTGAGCAGAAAAGTCATGGGCCTGTCAAAGTTTTGAACCAGGATCAGGGCAAGATTATTCCCATTGAATAAAGTTGAAAGAGATGGTGGGAATAAAGTATAAAGGTACTTGATTTTGTTACCAGTTGTACTTGTTCAAAAGTCCAGTTATGTGAGATATTAAAGTTAGAATTTTTAAGATTTTCTTTATGGGCTGGCCCTGTGGCTCACTCGGGAGAGTGCAGCGCTGGTAGTGCCGAGGCCGCGGGTTAGGATCCTATATATGGATGGCCGGTGCGCTCACTGGCTGAGCGTGGTGCAGAAAACACTGTGCCAAGGGTCGCAATCCCTTTACCAGTCAAAAATTTAAAAAAAAAGATTTTCTTTATAATTGATAAATTACTGTATATATTTACAGGGTACAATGAGATGTTTTGATGTGTGTACACATCGTGAAATGATTAAATCAAGCTAATTAACATAAAAAAATACATAAATCAGATCATGTCTCTCCTCTGTAGTTCCTTCCAATGTCTTCCATTGTATTAGCACAAGATCCATTGTATTAGCACAAGTAAAGCGCAAGTGTATCTGATAGACTTCAAGGTTCTACATGATCTGGCCACTGTTGACTTTCTTAAGTCATCACTGACCATTTTCTCCTTTGTTGACTGTTCCACTCACTCTGGTCTTCTTTCTGTTCCTTGAACATGTTAAGCTTATTCTTCCTCACAGACTTTCCCTTTGCTGTTCTTTGACTCTGGAATCTTCTCCGTTTAGATATTTACAAATCTGACCGCTCATTTCTTTTAGATCTACTAAACTATCACTTTTTTAGAGAGATCTTCCTAGGTGACATTATCTAATTGTCACCTTTGCATTATTCTATCATTACCACTGTGACCTTTTGTTGGTTACTTTCATACCACTTACCACTATATAGAATTGTATTTTTTATTTATTGGTTGATTGAATGTCCCACCCATACTAAACAGTCACACATCTTGCCTTATTCATCACTTGGTTCCAGCACCTAGGAGAATGCTTGGGACACAGGAGACTCTCAGTAACTGCTTGGAAAAAATTAAGGAGTCAATTAAAGAGCTAAATAATTAGATTGACTTCTTGAAAACAAGTTATAGTAAAATGTCTGTTCTTATTACTACCCCTTGTTATGGAATACATTATGTCTTCCCCAGAATTAATACTGGGGGCTGAAGCCCTAACCCCCAGTTTCCCAGAATGTGACTATATTTAGAGATAAATCCTTTAAAGAGATGTTTAAGTTAAAATGAGTCCATTAAGGTGTGCTTTAGTTCAATCTGAATGGTGTCATTATGAGAACAGATGAGGACATATTGAGAGGCACCAGACACGTGTGTGCATGGAGGGACAACCAAATGAGGAGGCAGCCAGGGTGAGAGACTTGAAACACATCTTTTTCTTATGGCCTTTAGAGAAAATCACCTCTGCCGGCACCTTGATCTTGAACATCCTGACTCTGGAACTGTGGCAAAATAAATTTCTGTTGTTTAAGACACCCAGTCTGTGGTATGACATTATAGCAGCCCTAACAGACTAAGACACTTCCTCTCCCTATTGCCAACGTATGTTTTACAATTCTACAGAGGAGACATTTTTAAAAATTAAGAATCAGTAACTTCATCCTCATAATCATGATGACAAGTATGAGCTATATAAGAATATCTCATAGATTGGAAGAATATGCTTTTTTGGCTACAAATGACCAACAAATTGACTTTTAGAAAAAAAAATATGGTTATAAAGTATATATAACATACAATTTACCATTTTTTTTTCAGTTTTAAGTGAATAGTTCAGTGGAATTAAATAAATTCACAACATTATGTACCTAGCGCCATCATCCATCTCCAGAACTTTTCCATTATCTCATACAGAAATTCTATAGCCATCAAACACTAATCCTCATTCTCTCTCCCCTCAGCCCCATCACCAACATTCTACTTTGTGTCTCTGTGAGTTTGATTACTCTGGGTACCTCATGTAAGTAGAAACATACAATAACAAGGTACTTCCAAAAGTTCGTGTTCTTTTGCGTTGAGCTTGTTTAACTTAGCATAACGTTGTCAAGGTTCATTCATGTTGAAGGATATGTCAGAATTCCATTCTATTTTAAGGCTGATTACCATTCCATTACATGTATATACCACATTTTGTTTATCTGCTCATTGGCAATAGGCATTTGGGTTGTTTCCACTTTTCGGCTATTGTAGATAATACTGCTATGAATATGGATGTGTCTGTTTGAGTTCTTGCTTTCAATTCTTTGGGGTACATATCTAGAAGTGAAATTTATGGATCATATGGTAATTCTATGTTTAAAGTTATTGAGGAGCTATGATACTGTCTTCCACAACAACAAATTGACTTTTAACTGTACAATAGTAATTGCAAATATGTGTGGTCCACTTCCACTGTGCCAGGTCTTTGCTCATGTGTCTTACCTACATTACAGTTTTCAATTCTCATATGAGACAGGTGCTCAATTTATAGATGAGTTACGAGAAAATTGCCCAAAATTCTACATTAGTAATTTGCAAAGTCTGGACTTGAGTTCCGATCTGCCTGACTCCATAGCCTGTGCCATGTTCCTGTCCACCATGATCTGTTACTGCCTGAGACCATTGGTACAGGGTTGTCCAGAGAGGAGAAATGTAACCAAGCTGCCTCCTGGTGACTTCTTATAAATAATTTCATCTTATAAGCAGATGGCATGATAATATAGCATTTTATAATCTTTGGGACCCAAGGATGCCCTTGGAATCGTGAAAGGTTATTCCCAGGGAAATAGAATCCATGTCGCTCATGTTTCCCTTGTAGGAATAAAAATGCCTAATTTTTGTTCTTTACATGAGATATTATTCTAGGCCTGATTCTGTTAGCAACTAAGCCATTTCTTTTTGTTTTAATTGACAAATAATAATTGTATATATCCGTGGGGTACAATGTGACATTTTGATATACGTATACAGTATAGAATGATTGAAACAAGCTAATTAACATGCCATTACCTCACTTACCTTTTTCTTTTTCTTTTTTTTTTTTTTTTTTTTTTTTTTTTTTTTTTCC
>NW_007729049.1:54502-56536 GCF_000696425.1 Galeopterus variegatus | reverse complement strand
GCGCTCCCAAGCGGCGCACTGTAGCAGTGCGCCACCGGGCTGGCCCTTGGTTTGTTTTTTGATAATGAACATTTAAAATATACTCTGTCAGCAATGTTGAAATACACAATACACTATTATTAACCACAGTCACCATTTAGATCACCGAAACTGATTTCTCCTGTTTAATTGAAGCTTTGTACCTTTTGGCCAACATCTCCCTTTCCCCAGCATCCCATGACTTTCTAATTGAAGATCACTTTCTTCTGAATTGGATAGTCAGTATATGAAAAAAGGTAGACAAATAACTGTTTCTTAGAAAAATTGCAGAAGGGCCAATATGTCAACACATGTCATGGACAGGTGGTAAAAAGGGAAGGAAAGAAGAGCAAGCAGCTTACTGGGCAGCCATTGATGAGATAACTCATTCCTCCAAATGCATCCAAAGGAAACTCTCCAAAAGGAATAATCAAGACAAATAAAGGTCTCCCTCAACAAAGCATTCTTCCCCATTCCAAACAAGGATTATTGCATCAAATCATATCGAGACTCAGACAATATGCCAGTAATGAGCAGCCCAAAGAGGAAATCCCAGTTTGTATGACTCACTTTTTTGAGCAAATATTAACATTGGCTAGCCAACATTTCTCTTTGTATCACTTTTCCAGATCACCAAAAAGTTATATAATACTTCAAAGTAGCCAATCCAGGCAGAATAAGCTACCCAAACTGTGTGGATGGCTAGTTTCATTACCAGAAGTTTCAATCAACTTGGTGTTTCTCTGGAACACAGAAGCAAAAAAAAAAAAAAAAAAAATATTTTCCGAGATTTGTAATGGACTAGTCCTACTCTGAGAAGTGCTGAGTCGAGGAAGGACCTAGACTGCCTCTTTTCAGATCATCCAACTTAAAATTAGCTTAGGTTGAGCATGATCAGAGTCTCAGAGAAAAGAAGTTCTGCAAATGTCAAGAGAGCTCCTTCTTTAGAATCTTCTACATAGGCTGGCCCATTGCACGACATACGTGAACATAGATGATATGTTAGCAGGTCTTCAGCAATGACAAACATAAACAATATAAATTTTTCCACTGAGATGGTTCAATTCAATTTTTTTCTGAGAATTACAAAATATAATGACATCATTTGGCAAATTAATGCCCACATGCAAAATCACGATCTGACTGACGTTAAAAAAATAAAAATAGAGTTATATTAGATGAGTTGTAAACTAAATCCTTTCCTGACCTAAATCTTATGGTTCTTCACTTTCCCTGAGAGCCGCATTTACATTTCATTCCCAAGCTCTCATAATAAAATATAAATGAGAAAGTCACTCCTTCTTATGCCAATCTAGGAGAAAAGTTTTCAGAAATTTTGTTCTTTGAGGTAGCTAGTGAGTCCTAGGGGGTATATTGCAGCAGTTCATAGATCAGGCTCATTGAGTGATTTAGTAACCACACATCCCTGGGATTTTCATCTTTATTAGTATTTGCCCAGGAGTGACTGTGGCATAAGTAAGCATATGTGAACGCACATATTGGCAGAACAGAAGAAAGGGTTTATAGAGAAGGGTAAAGAGAGCTGCGTAAGAAACAGTAAATAGCAGGAGAGCATTAAAGAATCAGATTCAGTGCCTGGAACACACACATGAATTAGCAACCCTTGAGAAACATTAAATACAACGAATTCTCAAACATAAAGTACACAAGACCCAAAGTGATGGGAAAACAAATATATGTGTGTACATAGTAATATGCATTAGCATATGTGTGTGTGTGTGTAGTAATTCCAGGTGGAATCATTCAATGCACATATCTGGAAGACATAATTTCTATGATGAAGTTGAATGGTGGGAGAGCAGAAAGAAGACAGAGAAAAAAATGAAAGATTAGCAAGGTCATGGTTTGACTTTGCTTAGTCAATTACAGATCCCTCTAACCCAGATTTCTTTTCCTAGACTATTGATTTGGCTTCGATTCTAAACTTTCTCTTGGATGCCAATTGCTTTAGAAACAGAAAAAAAAAAAAAAAAAAAAAAAGGGGCCATTGATTTT
>NW_007729049.1:52759-53793 GCF_000696425.1 Galeopterus variegatus | reverse complement strand
AAAAAAAAAAAAAAAAAAAAAAAAAAGTGGCCATTGATTTTCTCATGGTCAGTCCATTCCGAGGCCCTCACAGCTAATCAGTTACTAACTTCTTCGACTTATCTTATCGCGGTTTTCTAATTTCCTCCATTAAGAGATGTCTGACTCGGTAGCTGCTGAAATCTCTCAGTCTGGGTACATAAGGAGATTAAACCGAGTCACTGAGTCCCCTTGATCTTCTTGCTTCCCCTTGTTGAAGGCGTGTCTATGTTTACTCTGCAAGATAAGGGGGTGCAGACAAGGGAAGAACAGAGCCTTAGAAGATGCGAAGGGTTTAGAGATTTCTGTTGTGTATACAGTATGTGACAAGAAAATTCCACAGGGGAAAACTATAAAGAGTTCTTCAACTATAGTTCATTATACTCAGCTTTGAAAAACCGGACTTGTGATGATGTCTGAGGGTGTAACCGGATTCCAGCCCTGTTCAAGAGTAGTGATTAGTCGAAGTGTTTCTGACAGCTAAATAAATATTTTCTAAATAAAAATATACTGCATGTTTTAAATGGAATATCAGAACCATTTTTAGAAATGAGGATTGCTACTCTGGGATTCCCTAGCCACCAGTTTCTGTCCTCAGTAGAAACTACTATTTTACTGACTGTCGCTGCTGGAAGCTCCACTGTGCCCAATTAAAATGGCATTTTGGTTTAACCATACAAGGTCTAGAGCTGCAAGAAGCAGTGTATATTTGAACATGCAATATGGGCGTTAGAAAAGAAGATTTTAAAAGCTTTGTGAAAATAAGGACATAATCCCAGATTTAGAGTCTGAGCAATGAGTAATAATTGGAGAGAGACAGAGAAACCGAAAGAGAGCAAACCAGCAATAGAGTCCCAGACAAAGAAAGAAATCTTTATCATGCAGTAGCCAATTCTAATAATGGTGGATGACATAGAAACCAAAGAAATCTATGTGCAACATTAAATGTTCTCTCATAAGACTGAAGAGAAAAAGAAAATGACAAAAATGTGAGAGGAGGGAGATACAGTAAAGGA
>NW_007729049.1:50824-51482 GCF_000696425.1 Galeopterus variegatus | reverse complement strand
TTGCATCCTCTAGGAGACATTGGAGCCCACATCTAAGTTAGAAAACAAAAACAAAATAATTATTTCCATAAATGACTTCCACATTATCTGAAGCAAAATAAACTGTAACATACAAACATCTCAAGACAAAGTGTCAGAAATCTTTAGAATCGTGATGAACACGTGACATAAGTAAATTTAATCTTGGCTTCAAAGAGGGAGATTGTATGACTTCTGATAAATGTATAGCAGAATCAGAATGTCTCCCCTTTGAAAAATTCTAGAACACAAAATAAATAGTTTATAGATAGGAAAGGCATGATCATCACTAGAAGTTAATATGGGTCCTGAAGAATAAATCACAGGAAAAAAGTTCATTTTATATTTTAATAAAATAAAAAATATAGATCCAGGTGCAACATACCTAAAGAAATTTTATTCAACAAAATATTTGACAGTTTTCCATGTTAGAACTACAAATAAGATGGAGACATTTATACAGGATACTATTATTAGGTACATTTATCTCTGAGTGGCTTTTAATATCTAAGGATTATTGAAAATATCCAAGTAAAAGGGTCAACATTTAGTGGACAATGCAAACCCTATCATGTGGGATATTTGTATCATATTTTACATAAATAATAAACTTAACTTTTAAAAAAAGTCACATTTTTTT
>NW_007729049.1:47112-50069 GCF_000696425.1 Galeopterus variegatus | reverse complement strand
CTGAAGCACAGAGAGGTTACGTAACTTGCCCAATATCACATACTACTTACATTTTGATCTGCGTTATGAGGCCAGGTAGTGTGGCAGCAGAGTCTATGTCCTCAACCATGATTTTTTTACTGTCTCTAGCATACAATAAAGCCATAAATAATAAATAATTAAGTCAAGGTTCAAAAATTATTTCATCAGGCCATAATATTAAGAAACATGTATTCGTGACAAATGTAGTCTCACACCAAACTACAAAACATTCGATGTTTTAAATATAGCTTGGATTTTAGCACTGCACAAGATTAATATAGCAATATTCAATGCATGAAAACATCAGTGTCTGCTATGTCCAACTTTGCTCAGCTGGTGCCTAGATATGAGCCAATGACGAAAAGTTAGTGCTAACTTTTAGCAGCCCCATGTCCACCAGCAGAGAATGGCCAGAGAGTAACATTTTGTCCTGTACCCAGTTTCAGATGGTCTCTGGGGACCTGAGTGAACACCAAGCCACACCTTTGCTTAACCTTCACCATATGATAGGGTAGATTGCTTAGAATTTGAGTATCCAACAAGATAATAGACTTATATTTCTTAAAATATTTAAGTAGTGACCAATCAACCGTCTAAGTAGTACTTGCCAGAAGGGACTTCAGCCTAATTTATATAAAAGCTTTTAGTTGTGTGCTTCGTATGGAAAAGAAAGTAAGTTTGGAATAGGCAGGTCTGGGGATGGGAGAATATTGATGAATCTTTTCCGGCAGGAGTGACCTGCAGTCAACAATCATAGAGGTGGCAAACTTAAGTGTCATGCAGGATTTGCAATGACAAGAGCAGGAATCTGACAGTGGGACACAGCAATAGGAGACTCGAAACCAGGATGAAGAGTTTGCTCCCAGATGCCAAGTCTAACTGATATAAGGTGGCTGCTACAAGGTTGTGTTAAAAAAAGCTTTTGATGCTCCACCCCAGCCCTGTGACAAGGACTCCTGCAATTGATTAGTGATTATTCACATGATTCACATATGCATCTTCCCTCTAGCTAATAGCACTACTCATATTTAGCTTTGTGAAAGAGAGGATCACGGTTCTCGGAGGTAACTCTCTGAACAGAAGCAGGAACCCCAGGCACTTTCTGTAAAAATCTATACAGAGAAGAGTTCCACGGGGAAATGACGAGTAAGAGAGTCAGGCAAGCTTTCAGGACAAAGCTCTACCCCAGGCAGGAAATAGAGGGGACTGGGGATATGTGCTCTTTTAATTACATCAACTAAATACACACGGTGGGTATCAGGAGGTGAACTAGGTCTGAAGGATCCCATTGGTATACACAGGTTCAACCTGGAAACACCTAGTACCCAATAAAGGAATTCAAGATATCTAGCTGTCTGGTACCCTGTCAGATAAATGAAATGATAGTGTAATTCTCAGAAGTATATGAAACCACAGTTTTCACATTTTCTTCAAGTGCCATTTGTACTTTATTTTAAATATATACTACTGTCAGATATGTAAGAAACTCCAAACACAAATTTAAATGTAAAAGGAAGGAAAATACTACTATCAAAAGGAAAGTTCAGGCAATCCTTTGATAAGGTAAATATTAAACAGTTAAAACAAAAGTGTTTAGATTTTCACTATGATGGTCTTAGAAAAGCCATCTAACCAAATGCATCCTAATAATTCAAATTCAGAAAGTTAAGGAAGGCCTCTTATTTGGCATCTTAATAGGACGTATGTCCTCATCTGACATGTGGCTGTTAGGTTTGTCAATGTGTCCTGCCTGGTTACTCGTGAGACTAAGCCCTAATGCAAGGCTCATACCATTAAAACTGCTGTTACCAAGATCTTATTTCTTTGTCATGGAGAATTCCAAACATATTTCACTATTACAGGTCAGTTGTGAATGAAAAATAATTTCAGTAATAATAGAAATCATGAGACTAAGCCCTAATGCAAGGCTCATACCATTAAAACTGCTGTTACCAAGATCTTATTTCTTTGTCATGGAGAATTCCGAACATATTTCACTATTACAGGTCAGTTGTGAATGAAAAATAATTTCAGTAATAATAGAAATCAGAGTTACCAAGAAGCACTGTATGGCTTTTAATAATCCCATTGACAGCCTAGATTTGATGTCATGGTTTAATGAGTAGTTCTTATTTTTCCCTTGAGAAAATGAGTAATGTCTCTTCTGTTAGAAAGTACTCTTTCTGCAACTACTATTTACAGAAAATGTAAAAGCATTTGTGAATTTTTAATGAATCAGGTGACTTACAGCAATAAAATAGGAAGAAAGAAGTAAGATAATTAGAAGGTAAAGAAGAGAATCTCCTCTCTGGAGAACTTAAGGACACCTACTTAGTTCCTTTTGATGATTCAGGTCATGACCTATTCTCATTAGAGCTTTCCATGAAAAGTAATGATTAAGGTCAAAATATAGTAAAACTCCACAAATTTCCAGAGCTTTCTATTTGACATTAGAACAAACCAGTGGCTATTATTTACTATTGCATCTGTCATTAAAATGTGAGGCTGTCCCCTTTTCCAGACCAAGTGCATGGTGAGGAATAATGAGGGTTTAAAGCTTGGTGGAACCAAGTTACTTCACAAAATGTTTTACCATCCAACTACTGAGACATGACTGTGAGAATTAACAAACAAACAAACAAACAAAAAACTTCCAAATTGTTAGAAAATTTTTTAAAAATTAATTGAGGAACCATGACCCCTATATTGGGCCAAAATGTTAAATATTCTATGTGAATTTGTAGTGAGCAACTCAGGGAGGCTTAAAACAGCAATTAGAATGAACAATGAATAAAAGAGACTTATAATTATCAATTAAAATCTAGCCATCCTATTCTAAAATACATTTCAACCCAGAAATTGAGGTATTCTTTGTTGTCCCTCAAGCCTCTTTCAGAAGGTTTAGAAGTTTTAGAATTCATGGAACATTTTTTTTT
>NW_007729049.1:45612-46169 GCF_000696425.1 Galeopterus variegatus | reverse complement strand
CCAAGTAACTCAATTAAAAAATGGGCAAAGGAGCTAAATAGGCATTTCTCAAAGGAAAATATACAAACAGCCAATAGACACATGAAAAAATGCTAAACGTCATTAAGCATCTGGAAAATGCAAATCAAAACTACATTGAGATACAATCTCACCCCAGTTAGACTAAGAATAGACAGAGAATAACAAATGCTGGCAAGGACGCAGAGAAAAGGGAACCCTCCTGCACTGTTGGTGGTCTACAGATTAGTGCGGCCATTATGGAAAACAGTCTGGAGTTTCCTCAAACAACTACAGATAGAACTGCTATATGATCCAGACATCCCACTACTGGGTATATACCCAAAGGAATGGAAATCGTCATATCAAGGGGATACTTGCACTCCCATTTTACTGGAGTTCTATTTTCAATAGCCACAAGTTGGAACCAACCTAAATGCCCACTGATAGAAGGCTGGAAAGGAAAATGTTGTGTAAATATACTCAATGGAATACTACTCTGCCATGAAGAAGAATGAAATTCTGCCTTTTACAATGACAAGGATGAGCTTAGAGAAAAT
>NW_007729049.1:42249-43788 GCF_000696425.1 Galeopterus variegatus | reverse complement strand
AGCAGTAATCCAAGGACTACTCACCTGACTGAAATACTTTCTCCACTTGGCTTTTATATGATCATGTCCTTTTGTGCTCTTACCTTACAGACTACCCTCAGAGTCTTTTATGAGGCTTCTTCCTTTTCTGACTGACCCCTAACTTTGGGAATGGCTTTCCAGTCTATCTGCATCCTTTCCAGAGAGACAACACGTCCAATTTCTTCACTTTAAATGGACCATAAGTGCCAATGACTCCTAACGTAGCTCCAGTGCTAACTAGTGCACAGAATTCCAACTGCCTTCTCCATATCTATACTGATACTTAATATAGTAGTTCCCTCTTATGTGTGGTTTTGCTTTCCACGGTTTCAGTTACCTAGGTCCACCTAGGTAGAAAATATTAAATGGAAAATTCCAGAAGAAAACAATTTGTAAGTTTTAAATGATGTGCTGTTCTGAGTGGCATGCTGCAATCCTGTGCCCAAGACGTAAATCATCTCTTTGTCAGCGCGTCCCTGCTATAGATGCTCCCTGGCTGTTAGTCACACAGCTGCTGTCTTGGTTATTAGATCAACTGTCACAGTATCACATTGCTTGTGTTTAAGTAACCCTTATTTTACTTAAAATATTATAATAATTTTATAATNCTGCCATGAAGAAGAATGAAATTCTGCCTTTTACAATGACAAGGATGAGCTTAGAGAAAATAGTGTTAAGTGAAATAAACCAGACACACGTCCTTCTCATAAGTAGGAGCTAAAAATAAAAGTAAAAAAATAAATTAAATAAAGAAAGAAAGATACAATGATCACAATAATGCATTGAACTTTCAAAAGGAGAAAACAGAACTGAGGTTACCAGAGTTGGGAAAGGAGGGGAGTGAGAAATTGGAAAAGGGACAGGAAAAATGATTACATTGTGTAATGCTGAATACTTATTATTCTGATTTTAGCATTACATATTGCACGGGTATAGATATTCAATGCAGTACCACACAAATATGTACAATCAATTGTGTTTTAATATAAATAAATATATATATATATTTTATTTTGAAATGGAGCTTATTGAAATCTAAGCATTTCTGTCTAGGGTCCCCTTCTTTTTCTCCATAATTTGCTCAGGGCTTAGGTTAAGGTCCATCTATATCAGGCTAATGAAGACTGAATTTTATTTCTGGAAGATGATTACTCTATTGGAGATTTGATTTGGTAGAAGAAATGGGCAGAGGAAGGAGAGGAAAACTCTATATTACTTCAGATGAGAAATTATACTTGCAGACCTCAGACCAAGCTCGCAATAGCTATGGTTTTCGTGGATGGAAAGACTACTTTGATTTTTGCAACAAATCTGACTATCAGTTGTAAATTTCTATGAATTCCCAGGGTCATGGATCGCCCACGGTTAAGTCACCCTAAGACAGATGATTATAAAAGCTAAATTGTCGATCTTGGAGTTATGATTTTAAAGCACGGTCACCATACAGTCTCTTAGGTTTTTTTTTTATCTTATCATCACGATGAGTTTCATTTAGGTTTATACTCTATTATTGCACTG
>NW_007729049.1:36885-41009 GCF_000696425.1 Galeopterus variegatus | reverse complement strand
TCACATTGCTTGTGTTTAAGTAACCCTTATTTTACTTAAAATATTATAATAATTTTATAATTATTCTTTTTATTATTAGATATTGTTGCTAGTCTCCTACCGTGAGTAATTTTATAAATTAAACTTTATCATAGGTATGTAGGTATAGAAAAAATATATATATATAAGATTCAGTACTATCCGTGGTTTTGGGCATCCCCTGGGGATTTTGGAATGTATCCATCATGAGGGAGAGAGAGAGGAAGGAAAGAAGGAAGGAAGGAAGGACGGAGCTATAAAGAACCACATGGACTTAGAAGTGGAGGAATGCTTTTACATATTTTAATTGTTTTATAAACGAGGCTTTCTCAAACCTCTCCTCTTCTCTTTTCACCTTATGGTAGAAAGATGTTATTATTATTTTACTTTCAAACATATTAACATTCCAAGGTGTCTCCCAAGAGAACAATGACTCAAGTCTGAATCTAGATCAAAAAGCAAAATTGTGCAAGTTCCTGCTCTTTCGGTCCACTGCTTTATTAGTGTCTTTTTCATTCCTTGGTGAAGGAGGGGGACCCTCATTCACAGGCCCCCAGATATCTTAGAGATCATCATATTAAGCCAGAGCCAAACTTATGCATGGGTAGACCACGTCTCTTTAACCCGGTGGGCACCCTAAAACCCTCAAGGGTTGTCTACCCACAGATTTCCTCCCACTTCTCTGCCCCAGACTCATGGAATAATTTATTTTCTGAAGGCTTTTTAGGTTTCTGAGACCCATATTCAAATGCTAAAACCTCTGTACTAATACCTCTGGGAGTCAGAATGCTTTAAGCCATTATCACAAATGCCTAAAGGGAAGTACTTGAAAAATGAGAGCAAGATTAAAACCTGATGGGGTGCGGAATGAAATGCCCAGGAAAGGGAAGGAAAGGCACCAAAAGAGAAGAGAGGGTGCCAAGACAAATCCCACCTCCCTGCCAAATGGCTCAAAGGTACAAAGTGAAGTGAGAGATGCTTCTGCTTACACCACGCATTTCTGAAACCAATACTTTCCTTGGGAATATAAAAAAAGAGGATATGATATTGCAGTTGATGTATTCATATATATCCATACACTCATTCATTGAAACATAATCAAAACCTTCCCATCCCAATTTGGAAATTGGTCTAGTTTTCTGCAGTTGCTAGTGGCAGCCCAGACTTTATTTGAGCTTGTTTGGGTTGGTAAACTCCCTGGTGATAGAGCAGAGAGTCCTCTGTGATCATGTGGGAGGGTCCATTTCTAGAACTCTTGCCATTTTTTTCTGATGCAACCAAGCATAACAATGTCGTGTCCTAGTAAACATGGAAATGGAGCCGGGGAAACATTGCTCTGCCTACTTCTGAAACTAACACACTGAATTGGGACAGAGCTTTGAATCCAGGAAACTGCTTGAAGTCTTCCTTTTATACCAGGTCTCTCACTTGATGTGTGCATACAGATTTTAAAAATTAGCAAGAAGAACAGGAGCCAGCTATGTGAAACCTCTTATGTATTCAGTTCTACAGATTTCAGAATGGACAGGTGCCAAAACAGGCTGAAAACATATCTGATCTTTGGTCATTCCACTGCCCTTCCTACGCAGGGAAGGCTGAATTTGATCTCCTGCTATGCAAATGTCTTCCTTTTCATGCTGTTCTTTCTGGCTGGGTGGCAGAGAGGAAAGACCCTTTTCTTGTTACTGAATCACTCTTCAGTGTCTGGTCTTGAGAAAGCCTCTAATATCTCTGGACATCTACTTCTTCATGTACAAAATAAGGGAATTATATTAGGTAACGGCTAAACTTTATGAATATAAGTTAAAGAAACAGGGACTTGTGAACTTTAAATTCAGGAGAAGTGTGGACATTTGCTTAGTACTTTATTCACCAACACTAATAAAATCATACATATCAAGAATCATAACCTTAGTCATTAATAAAAAACCAGCAATTCAGGAGAAGTGTGGACATTTGCTTAGTACTTTATTCACCAACACTAATAAAATCATACGTATCAAGAATCATAACCTTAGTCATTAATAAAAAACCAGGAAAAGAGTGGGGCAGCATCTCAGGTAAAGAGTAATTTAAAGAAAGAAAGAATTAGAGACATTAAGTGTTTACTGTGTGTCAAAACTGGAGGTAAGTGATTCGCAGATAGTGGACCATTTGATCCTGACAGCCACAAAGGAGTTTGAGAAGAGAAACTGAGATTCAGAGGTTAAATAACTCATTTTAAAGCACACACGTCTTAGGCAACAGAAACAGCCTTCAAACCCTGGACAGACACACACTAAATGCCACCGATATCTTTCAATATGACACATTTTCAAAACCACATATGCTTAGTCATTTTACTCTGTTGCTGTTGGTGTTGAACACATTGCCAGAATGTATAAAACATCAGTATTTTCACTTCTCTTGTAATAAAAAAAAAATTGTCAACAAGTAAAGACTAACTGAAAAAAAAAAAAACACATAAAGAATAACTCCTACAGGAGAAAACAATTCACTTCAATTTTGCAAGCATTTTTGGAGTGCTCATATTTTATTATTAAATGACAATTAATAATAAGCGATCAGATTAAAAGATTTCGGTGGGGTTAAATTAAGTTTCAAATATACATAATAGAATAAAGCATGCTTCTGGCATGTATCTGTTGCATGCTCAGTACAGTTTGGAAAAGTTTTGGGTGGAGATAGGAAGTAGGCTCTTGAATGTCAGCCTTAAGGATTGACACCTGTGAACCTGATTTTCTCAGCCAAACATGTTACTCAGTCTAGACCTGTGCTTAAAGCAGACTTTTTGAACTAAAGCCCTCTTAGAAGAACACTCTGAGGCTTAAGTCAATATATGATGATTAAATGCCTTGGCGTTTTTAAGTATTTTACTAAACATGGGAGATTAAGAAAATCAGGCATCATAAATCTCCTCCTCCCTGGTCTGCCTATGGCCTAATAATAGAATTCAGAATTTGAAACATCTTAATCCTTTTGACTGGAGGAAGATGAGCTCATGTCACCAAACTACATCTTTCTTCAATCAGACTATATGGTTGTTCACTTGCACTTTCTGAAACAACATACGTTTTAAGGCTGCCCTAAGCAGACCCAGATACTTTTCAAGTTAAAACTTCCTCCAGGCATAATATCTACAAGATAGAAGGGGAAAGCTTCTTTCTGTCAAGTGCTTTCATATTGTCGGTGATCTTTCAAAGCTAATATAGGAAAGGAAGCAAACTAAACACAGAGGTTTTGGATTTTTTTTTTTTTTTCTTCCTTTTTGTCTTTTTTACTGACTGGTAACGGGATCGCAACCCTCGGTGTCGCGCCCGTACCGGGGACCGGCAATGGGATCGCAACCCTCGGTGTTGCGCCCGCACTGCGCTCAGCCAGTGAGCGGGAACCGGTCTCCACATGGGATCCGAACCCTCGGCGGGAGCGCCGCCACGCTCCGAAGCGGTGCACTCTCCAGTGCGCCACCGGGCCGACCCAGAGGTTTTGGATTTTATTGTGTAGAAAGTTGGAGTTATTTATGACTCAATATTACACTGTTCATTAAGATGCTATTGGTTAATTTCTGCAACTTTTTTCTTTATTCCTGTTTGATGAAATGCTGGGCAGAACTAGAGAGCAACAAGTCTGATGTAAAACAATGAAAAACAAAGTAATGACTGTGGTCTTTAAGAAAGTCTTTTTTGATGGCAACATCATTATCATTTGGAAGATTAAAAGCCTGTAGCTGTAACTTCAGCACACCAAATTGTCTGAGCTGGAACTAATTCTTCCGTGAAGGGTTCACTGTGGTCTTCTGTTGATACAGGTGTCTCATTTTTATCTCTACACTTGCTTAAAGGTGAGAGGGTTTGAGGGGAAAAGAGATGGTTCCTTATAAATAAGAATTCACTCCACCAGGGCAGCCAATGGGCAAATCGCACCTTGGAAACTACCTTCTCATTTTTCAGTCACTCCAAACATAAGTTGTGCCCAATTCCACATAAGTTGCCTTCCTTCCCATGTCCTGCATTAAAAACTGTCTTTATTCCATGGCACAAAAAAATAGGACTTGTGTTCTATGCTCACTATTTGCCTAATATATTGCTAAAACCCTAGGTAAAAAA
>NW_007729049.1:35103-36339 GCF_000696425.1 Galeopterus variegatus | reverse complement strand
AAAAAATTACTGGTAATTACCAAATACCATTGATATGTCAAGTGAAATGTAGAACTTCATTTCTATCCATGGAGTAAAACAAACAAAAAACTACATTTGAAGGAAAATGGTTCAAGGATGAGCTATCATAAAGAGAGATAAAACAAATCATGATTGTGTAAGCTTCAGGTTCAAATTAATGATTTGCCCTCATTAGAGATATTTATCAAGTTATAATTTTAGTTAAAATGATAGCCACCTAACCAAACTCCCTTACACTTACCCTTCTGTACTTTTCGTGGAAATTGATGCCAAACCTCTCTGGTCTGGACTATTTCTTCTAACCCTCAAATATAGCTCTAGAGAGGCTGACTTTGTACGTAACAAAAATAGCACTGCAGCCTACCACAAAATAGAATGTTTCTGCTACTAGTCTGGTCTTTTTCTGACAAATCTGATTTGTTCAGTGGGTATTCCAACTGGGATCTAAAAGGTAGAGAAAGAGGTGGGAGATGCTTTTTCCTAATTCCAGAAAATAGATTCCTTCTCTGCTCTTGTGAAAAAAAACAGCTGGAGAAACAGTGGACTGGCCTGGAACATGCAATTGTCTTATGCAAAACTATTATGATTTTTCGACTGTCATGCGTTTGTTACAATACCTGGCCTTAGAAATTCCCCCAAAGATCTGGTAGAGGACAGGATGGTACAGATTTAAATGAATGAATAAATGAAAGAAAGAAAAGGAAAGTGGAGGAAATGTCCGTGCCCAGGTTTCTTTATTTGTGATATATTACAAAATCACTTCTGAACTCAGTGCCAGGACAATGCTTGGGGCAAAGGGAAGTTCTGTTGGAACATGACTCTTCTGACTGCAGGTATTCTTTTGTATGGTGGAGAAACCTCCTTTAGTTTTAATGACTTTGACAAGAGATGGGAGAAAGGCCCTCGTCATTTCTCACAAAGGTTTCATTGACGAAAGTTTATGATTTTTGTTCGAAAGCACTTCCTACCAAAGAGCAAGACTTTGAAGTTTATTCTTTGTTCAGTCATGCTTGCTACGGTTTCTTTAAGAAGATGAAGATGACAAAACAAAACAAAACAAAACAAAACCTACCTCCTCTATGGCCAATTCTCTGGATATTAAAACAAAATTAAAAATACTTCTGCTTATAGGACCACAAGTCAAATATCAAATTCTTCTTCCGAGCACATGTAAGTGTGTTTTGTGGTGAGTGGGATGGTAAGTGCTATTCAGCA
>NW_007729049.1:31482-33924 GCF_000696425.1 Galeopterus variegatus | reverse complement strand
GGAAGGCTGTGCTTTTAGTAGACACTTCTTCCGAGCAATTTTATTTCAGACCACAGACATTATAAAATCACTACAGAAGATTTCCTCTAGCTTGACACTCTGCTCCTTCAGCCGAGTATACTAAATGTATTTTACTTCTTATTAACTCTCCTTTCATATTGAACTTTATATTGTAAACTACCTCCTTTTATTGGTATCCACCAGCAGTAGTTTCTTGGCATAGACTGAGGGTGAAACCTTGCCAAAAACATTTTTTGGCACCGGGTAACAATTAAAACTGATATACCAACCTAGTGAAGAGAGATTAGGATATTTCCCAGCACTGCTTTAAGAACAAGGCCACAGACCTTCGTGTGTTGCTTCTTCATAGTGAGTGCAATACCCAAAATTATTCCTTTGGACACAGTGTTCCAGCATTGTCAGTATCTTGGGTATTGCAGTATTCATATTTAAAATAATTTCTTGCTATAGTGATTTTTTAACTCATGTTTTTTATTTCCTGTTTCTTATCCTCATAGGTATTGTTTTTAAATTTGAAATGTAGATTAAAAGAAAAGTTAGTGTTGTGTTTTAAATGGTTTGCAGTAAGAATACACGATAAATAGAAACTGGAAACATTTTAGTAAATTGAACATTTTAGTACATTGAATAATATTGAATGTTGTTGTAAATGCTTTAAAAAGAATTTAAATACAAAAATAGGGTGTCTGGGGAATTGTTAGCAGCAATGAATGAATCAGTCAATGATTAGAGTGAACTTCTATAACAGTTCAAATATCAGCTTGCTCTAAATGCATAGTATATAATTATATCACCTTCAGTTACGAGTATTCCGTCTTTTTCTTTTCCAATACCCTTTTTCATATCCTAGCATTGTCAAGGCCAATATAGTAGAGGGGTTTGGCCTGGACTCTGAAGTCAGAATACCTGAGTTTAAAGCCCAAGTCTGCCATTTTCCAGTTGTGTGCCATTTGACCACCTACGTAACGTCTCTGTGTCTCTATTTCCTCATCTAGAATCAGTGACATTAATAGCAGCTACCTTATAAGAGTCCTGTGAGAACTAAATAAGAAAATTTATGCAAAGAATACAATATATACTATTATTATGTCATAGCCAAGAAATCAGTGACTACTTTCAATCCTAAATCTCCTGTGATTTCTATTTATTAAGAAATAGCCCTTATTTGAGTGACAATCAAAATTATCCTCTTGAAATTTAAATATACTCCTTCTGCTGATCTACTAACTGGGATTCTCTGAGGGATCCTCTCACTGCAAACCAACTAGATTCTAGATAAGACTAACTCTTGGGGACATTGATGGTCACACAAGAAACGTGGACCAGATCTGGAATAGGAGATGAGAGGTAGTAACCCTGAGGGCAAGAGGCAAGCATAGTGCCTGCCATTGGAACACGGAGCACCAGCCAGTTTCAGAGGGAAGAAAGCTAAAACTGGAACGCTGGTGAGACTCTTGAATACCGACCAAAGCAAGTCATCTCTGGAAAAACATCCAATTTAGGCATTTAGAAACCACACAGATTAAGATTTACCAATGAGCTCACAATCAGTGTCACCAAGCTCATAAGAAGGCAAATCTCTGTAAGTAAATTCAGCACACATAAACAACAGAAGAGTTGCCTAAGTACATAGATGCCAGTAAGAAATGGGCTATGGCCCCCCTAAGATGTGGCCCCAAAGGCCAGCAGTGAAGGGAAAACCCTCCTAGTGGGCAGAATTTTGACAGGGGTTTTGGTCACCTACTTTGTGTGAATTTAAAAATGGCCTGGAAAAAGAACACACATAGCCTCATGGACAGTGGTAAATGGCTTAGCTAGTTGGATAGGAACTTGGAACGATTGGAAGATTGGAGACAGGAGTGCTGGGGAAGAGGCATGTAGAATACCAATGAGAATAAACACAAAAAGTGAAAACCTTTGTATTTCACATGAATGTTCTGCAGAGAGCAATGGCCACTACAGAAGAGACAACCAAGTTAACAGAATGACACAGAAAGCAGACGTTAGCCAGCCTCTGCCTGCAGACATCCCAGTGCCTGAGCAGTGGGCTTGTGTACAGAGTAACTATGGTGACTGAGATACAGGCTATGCATAGGCTCAATGGCAAGGGTTCCCTCTCACCGAGGCTAATCTAGCTACTGCTGGTGGATGGCTGACCTGCTAGCGATAGAGACCAAGACTATGGCCCACCCTTCTTACTAGACTGCAATTCCTGCCATATACTAGCCAGTCATTTGGCAACATGTTGGAATGGGCAATATTTCATGTTGGCTTGGGTTGACGCCTCCTCTGGATATAAATTTGCATATTTTGCTCTCTGTGGCTCAGCTATCACTACTTTTCTTTTGCAGGTCTCATGCAGTGTCTGATCTACCAGCATGAACTCCTATATGACATCACATCAGACAAGAGGCCTTCTTT
>NW_007729049.1:26799-29894 GCF_000696425.1 Galeopterus variegatus | reverse complement strand
AGTGTCTGATCTACCAGCATGAACTCCTATATGACATCACATCAGACAAGAGGCCTTCTTTACAGCAAATAAGGTGTGGCAATGGGCACATGATCGTGGTATCTGCTGATCCAACCATACACCATGCAATCCAGAATCTGCCGATTTGAAAGAGCATGGTCTCTTGAAGTTTTAGCCCAGGCAGTAGCTTGAAGATGACACTCTGTGAAGAAAGAGACCATTCTTCAGGCGGTAGTATACATCTCAAACACATGGCTCATATGTGGCGCTGAGTTCCCAATAGGAAAAATACATCAGTTTGGAAATCAAGGGCAGAAGTAGATTGGCCCATTCATACTCTTGCCTGGTGATCAATGTGTAGAATTTGTGATTCCTGTCCCTGCAGCTTCAGGCTCAGTGATCTAGAGGTCCTGCGTTTCAGTATGGAGAACGGTTACCATCAGGGAACACAGTAAGAATTCCACTAAAATTAAAGCTAGAGTTACAAGACACAATTTTGAGATTTTTACAACCATAAACCAACAGGCAAAGAAATTCATTACCACGAGGGGGTAAAACCATTGCTACAAAATAGGTCTGATGACGAATATTTGCACCACTGGGACATCTCTTATTATTCCTATGTTTAGTTTTAACTGTACACAAGTAAGTACCTCTAAAACGGGGCGGGATCTCAGGCTCAGAGGCTTTCAGTATGAGGATTCGGGTCACCTTATCAGGAAAGCCACCAAGATCAGCCAAAATGCTAGACAAGAAAAAAGAAGCCTAGAAAACATAATGGAAGAAAGACATGGTAACGGTAGGGACCGCAGTTAATCTTACTAACACTCCTTTTTCCGAAGTTGCTGAGGCTGTAATGGAATATGGGGATTTGGGGATGAGGTGGATTTAAGTCTGAGTCTTTCCCTCACATGTGCCAAATATACCATAATCAAGGCAACACACATATTATATGACCTAACTTTTCCAAAGATCTCCATCCTTCAAGGATCATGCATCATTTTAGTGATGAAGGAAGGAAAGAAGGAAGGGAATAAGGAAGGAAGGGAGAGAGGGAGGGAGGGAAGAAGGAAGGAAGGAAGAGAAAGAAAGAAAAAAATTCTGGATTTTGTTGCTGTTCGACCGTGGGAAGAGTTGTCTTTTTTTTATTATTGAAACATATTGATTATATATATTTGTGGGGCACAGAGTTAATTTTCAACACATGTATACAATGTGTGATCGAAGCTGTGTTTTACCAAGTTGACCTCCCCAAAATATTCTTGATAATCTCTCTGAGACATGCATATCCATTGTACAAACCAATCAGCCAGCCCCCTGGCCCCTGGAGTCAGGTGGCTAGTTTGCACTTTTGAAGTTGTCCCTTAGTATTTCAAGCATAGCTGATGCCACTCCCTCTGTAAAACTGTATCTCCTAGTAGTCCTTATGCTACAGGTCACAAAAAACTCATCTCAAACCAGCTTGCACAATAAAGGGGATTTACTGGCTTCCATAACAGGAAGTCCACCTGCAGGGAGGGCTTCGGCACTGATGAGACAGCAGTTTGAAAATGTCATCAGGTACATACTTTCTTCTACTGTTTTACTCTGCCCTCAGGGTGCTAGCTTCATCCTAAGTCTGAGTCCCATCCATTCCCACTCCTGTGACCCCATGGTCATGGATGTCTGCCAATAACAATAAGACCGTGTGTTTCCTCATTTTGGTTAAACAGGAAAGAGAATGCGTCTGACCCAGCTTTCCAGAGAACAATACCAAGACCTGCCCTGACTGGTTGGCTTATGTTGCATACCCAACCTTGAACCAATGGCTGTGACTAAGGAATAATAGATCATGGTCGGTTTAACCAACTGGGTGCCACCTCTTGAACTAGGATAGGATCAGCTTTATCCAAAGTGTGCTGGCTGTATGGAGGAGGTGTGAACAAAAATGAAAGTATAGGAACCAGAAATGTTCCCTACAAGCACTTTTTTTTCCAAGCATGGACAAAGCCCTGCCCTTAATTCCTCATGGAGCTAAAGACCTGAAAAATAGCAGAAGACAGAAAATTTACAAGCAAGGTGTTATGGTTTGAATGTGTCACCCAAAGTTTATGTGTTGCAAACTTAATCCCCATTGCAACAGTATTGAGAGGGGGGACCTTTAAGAGGTGATTAGGTCATGAATGGATTAATACTGTTATCAAGGGAGTGGGTTAGTTATTGCAGAAGTGGGTTCCTGACAAAAGGATGAGTATGTCTCTCTCTCTCTCTCTCCCCCCTCTCTCTCTTTCTTTCTCTCTCTCATCTCTCTCCTCTCTCTCCTGCCTGCTCTCCTGCTTTCCACCTTCCAACATGGGATGCCACAGCAAGAAGATCCTTGCTGAATGCAAGCCCTTTGACCTTGGATTTTCCAGCCTTGAGACTGTAAGAAATAAATCTCTGTTCTTTATAAATTACCCAGTCCGTGGTATTCTGTTATAGAAGAACAAAACAGACTAAGACTCAAGGAAAACCCCCAAAACCTTAAAAATGGATCCTAGATATAACTGTTGTTGAATTCCATAGGCCAACCTTTACTACTTAGAATATCTTTTGTGCTAGTTCCTCCTAAACATTACTATGCATGTGTTTCCTTGGACATCTCGTGAAAATGCTGATTCTTGCGGGGAGGCCTGAGATTCTGCAGTTCTAACAAATTCCCACGTGATGTGGAAGATGCTCGTCTGCAAACCACACATTGACAGCTTCTCTCCTGATCTTCTGGTCCACCACCAAAGTGCTTACCAGGGAGAGAAGGTGTTCTCAAGTTTGTCTCTCCTTCTAACAAACTAATCTCCATTTCTTTAAATCCCATTGAAATACAAATTCCTAAAATGAAACACTTGACGGAGTTTTATGGTCCCTCTAAGGAAGACAAAGTTTATGTCATTATGAGAATTTAACTCCATATCATTTCCAATCTTTTCCTTCTGAGTAAAATTATTGCCTTACCATGCATATTCAATGGAGTTTTTGAAGAGTCTTTCCAAAAACAAAGATGCATATTTCCTTAATGACAGATTTCAACCTCTATAGCTAGAAGAGAAACCAAACATACTTCTGACAATAAAACCTGC
>NW_007729049.1:22975-26064 GCF_000696425.1 Galeopterus variegatus | reverse complement strand
ACAGATTTCAACCTCTATAGCTAGAAGAGAAACCAAACATACTTCTGACAATAAAACCTGCGCAAATAAAAGCTTTAAAATGGCATTATTTCACACTTAAAGCTTTCAAGAATTTTGCATTACAGGATCTAGTCTCAATGAGGATATATATATATATATATATGTGTGTGTGTGTGGGTGGGTGTATGTGTATTATATATACACACATATGTGTGTATCTGTGTACACACACATGCATGCTTATTAGAACAAATAAAGTCAATAACTCATGACAAATTTACTCCCCTCCTTTTTTACTTTTCTTTTTTTTTTCTTTGAGGTTTTAGGTGGATGGGCCTGGGAATATAAACAGCTTTTATAGTAATATTTCTATTTGAGGATGCATTTCAATTCTAAGCAACTAACTCACCAACTTTTCAAACACAAATTTATCTGCAGAGAAGGCCAGCTCCCAGGCAAAGGACTACAATATAGAGAGAGTGGCAGCATGGATCACTCAGGGGCACACAGGAGGACAACTGAGGCACAGTGAATGAAATATATAACCAGTCTTCCCATATGATGTGAGTTTGTGACTAATATTAGAACAAAATTCAGTAATATCAGTTCATGGTTATTCTACTTATACTTAATACAAGATTTTTGATATTTGATTCTCTTGCACTCCAGACAATATTTAGAAAGCAAAAGAGAATAATACTTCTCTCCTTAGAGAAGCACAAATCGGGAAGGAAGTATGCTTCAAAGGAGAGCTTTCCATTGAATCTGGAGCCTGCAGAAATGCCTTTTCAGGTGTGGATAGAACTTCTTGATTCATGAGCCTCTCGGTGGTTCTGCCTTTGTCTGTAATTAAAGGGCCAGAAGCTAGTTTTATATATAACTCAAGGCAATTGTAAAATATAAGTATATTTCCCCTCTGTTTAAATAAATGGAATAATTTGTCCCATAATCACATTGGTCTCTGTGAGCTCTTGAAGTTTTATTAAGGTGTAACCCATGAGTCACACTATTACTTGCTTATTATGCTCGATTCTCATAGTACTTTTTAAAAATATGAATCCTAACTTTGTGTAACTTTAAAGGATAAGAAAGGTTTAAAGACACATCACTATGGAAATCGTAAGGCCCTGGAATATCCCACTAATCCGAGCATAACCGATGTAGCACTGATCATGTGTTAGGTAAAGAGAAAAGAGGCAAGCAGATGTGGTGGGTATGAGAAGGCACCATTGGAGCTGGGCTGTCTGGGTGTAAATCCTAGCTCTGTCACCTACTAGCTAGCTACGTGGTCTTGGGAAATATGCCTAAAATATCTGGGCTTCAGTTTCCTTCTGTGAGAAGCAAGGAAAATGAAGCAACTTCTTTAGGGATGTTGGTAGACTAAATGTGTTAATAAATGTCAAGCTCTTAAAAGAGAAACTGCCACATAGTAAGCACTCAATAAATGTCAGAAATTGTTATCACCACAGTTCAGTGCTTCTCAACTGGTGCTGATTTTACACCCCCCTTGTCACTATGCCCCCCGCACCCCCACCCCACCAGGGGACATCTGGCAATATTAGTAGGAATATTTGATTGTCAGGACTGAGGGTGGAAGCTGCTACTGACATCTAGTGGGTGGAGGTCAGGGCTGCTGATACACATCCTGTAATGCACAGGACAGCCCACCATCACCACCAGCAAAGAATTATCCAGCACAAATGTCAATAGTGCCATGGTTAAAAACTCTGCTCCTGCATAAAATGTTTCTTGTATATCAAGTATGTATCTCTAAAAGGAGTCACAAGAAATGAGTACAACTTGGGACAACCTCTACTGTTAACCTCCTTTGCTCTATCCTCTATACAGTAGAAAGCATCTCACCTCTTTTAAGTACATGTATTCAGAAAAGTGCATATATTATAAGGATACAACTGAGAGATTTTCACAAACGTAACTGTATAACCAACATCCAGATCAAAAGTTAGAGTATTAACAGGACCCCAGTTACAGTCCTCCCTAAAAGTAGCCACTTTTTTTGAAGCAACAGAGGAGATTTTTTTGTGTGTTTATACTTTATAAACATAGAATCACACATTAAGTGTTCTTTCTTTCTGACTAGGCATTTGCTCAAATATTACAATATACATAACGACTCTCAAAAATATACATACAGATCAAAATTGAGTAGTTATGGCTTGCTCATTTTTATTGCTAGGTAGTATTCCATTGCCCAAGCACACCAGAAATTACATATCCAGTCTGTTCTTCAAAAGGACTCTAGTAGCTTTCAGCTTGGGGCTATTGAAAATAGTGCTGCTGTGTACATTCTAATACACATCTTTTGGTGAAAATATATGAATTTCCCTTGAGTATGTACAGCATAATCTTTTGAAAGTAATAGAAAACCCAGCCATGACTTCCCATTGCAGTTCAAATAAAATCCAAGGTCCTTTAAGTGGCAATACTTCCTAGTTTGCCTGAGATAGTGCCAACTGTGCCTGTGTGTCCTCACTCTCAAAAGTGTCCCTCTTTGGACAACTAATGGTGTAACAGCTTGCCTAATCTACTCCACTCGTTTCCTGACTCTTTGCCTGCAAATCTCACATTGTTTACTCTGCTCCAGGCACTCTCTTCTATTTCTGGTTTCCCAAACTTGGCACACATTTTTCAAGACTCAATACCTGCCATATGCATCCATTTCTCCACTCTGGGCATAGTTGATACCGTCATATCTTTTAGTTCTGAGTTTAAATGTCAGCTCCTTAGAGGGGCTTTGCCTAGTCAGGCTACGTATAGTCTTCTCTCATCTCTGTATTTACTGTGTCTGCATGCTCTTTTTTTTCAGAGTATATATTGCATTACACAATTGTTTATTTGTGTGCTTAAGTGGTTACTATCATTCCCCCAAACCCAACTAGACCGTAAGCCTCCTTAGGCTAAAAATTACCTGTTTTCTTACCTATGAATAGCCACTACATATCTGTTAAATTTACAAATGAATGAATGAGGAAAACAGATAATCAACTGGGAAATCAGAAACTTTTTACTAAATTATCACATTTCATCCTTTAATGTCATTTCTTCACAAATAATTGCAGAGACAGTAA
>NW_007729049.1:20327-21648 GCF_000696425.1 Galeopterus variegatus | reverse complement strand
CTTATAACCTTATGATGTAGACTATTCTCTCACAAGCAGTCAGTTTTTCTAATAATAATAAATCTCACCTTTCTCTAATGTGTCAGTAAGAACTATTCTTTCATCTTTTCCATTATTTATTTCTATTTAATTCAAACCCACTTGATGGGGGCGGGTAAAGCAGTGCTGGTAAGTAGAGAAAAATCCCTGTACAGAAAGGACAGATAAGGAGGTGATAGGGCCACATCTATTTTTTTGTTTGTTTGTTTTGATGGGACAAGAAGCTTTTGGAGTTCTTTACTAATGATGAAGGGAGCTTGGGAAAAAGTAAACAAGGTAAAATACAAAAGAAAAATGTATAATATATTATTGAAGAAAAATGGAAAGAATAAGAATGCTAACCTTGGTAAGTATATTTTCTAAGAGAACAGAAATAATGAAACTCACAAAGGAGTAAAGAAATGAGGAATCCTGCTCCCCAGGTGGAAATTGTTCTATGAAAAGAGCAAGCATGGGATAGAGGGATAACACCCCTGAGGATCCACTTCTCCCAAATATTGAGTTCTTCTTCCCTTTAGGAAAGGTTACCCATGGCAAAGATGGTAACATTACTTACTTTCTTTTTCCTTATTCAATTTTAACAACTTCTAAGATTTTTTCCTTCCACGTCTTTCCTTATCCCACTGCCTTATTAACAACTATTTCCATCTTTGTTGGATTTATTCATTCAATATAGTTAAATGACCTGTCTGAGACTTTTAGGACGGCATTATGAGCACAGCCAACGCGGGTGAAGGATTTCCACTCATGTGGTGTCTTCAGCATCCTATCCGCCCTCCAAATAGATTCTGCACAATACCTGAAATCCTNTGTGGTGTCTTCAGCATCCTATCCGCCCTCCAAATAGATTCTGCACAATACCTGAAATCCTTACATTTGAGTCACTTTCAGGTCTCTGGAAAGCCACCCTTTAAAATGCACATATATAACCCTAGTAGGAACGAGAAATGGAAGGCCAATTCTTTGAATTCTGACTATGAACTTATCTTGGGTGTGAAACTAGCTGTTGCCTCATCAAAATTGACAACCTCGTCCACAAGAAAGAGGCCTCATGACTGATACCTTTTAAAGATGGTAGGAAATTGAAGCAAACTTTTGTTGGACATCTGCAATATTAAGGATATTAAATAAACATATTGCATGCCTTGTCTCTTCTTTCCTCATGACATTTTGATGGGAAACATGGGAGCTGAGAAGCAGTCAAGCAGATTATTAACCTTGTGAAGGCTGGAGCCAGACAGCCACATACAAATCACAGCTCTGCCACTAACTAGCTGCAAAC
>NW_007729049.1:6713-19870 GCF_000696425.1 Galeopterus variegatus | reverse complement strand
TGAAGGCTGGAGCCAGACAGCCACATACAAATCACAGCTCTGCCACTAACTAGCTGCAAACATTAGACCACTCATGTAACCTTTCTGTACCTCAGTTCCTACATCTGTAAAGTGTGCATAATTCATTCGGTACCTACCTCCTCAAGCAGTGGTGAGAATCATAAGAGAAAAGGAGGAGGCTAAAAGAGTGCCTGATGAATAGTGAGAGGTATTTAGCTGTTGCCTATTACAATCATCCCCACCTAACTCACCGAGGTCACTAAGAGGCAATGCAGACACTCAAACTTGGCACTCACTGGTCCCCAACACTTTTCTAGCCTCTGCAAATGAGGTCCACACTCTGCAAAGGGCATACCTGTGTTTTCTAGTGTAGCACAGCTCTGGGAAGAACAAGATTTTATTGAGTCACCTAAAAGTATTCAATGACTGAGATTTCACTTGGAGTAAAAATAATGCAGAAAGTACAGGGTTAAGCATCCAATCCAAAAACAAAACCCATTGTTTCTATCTCAAAAAAAAACCAAAAATCCCAAATAAGATCACTTTTCACCAACTCCTCCATTAATCCCTAGCCCAAGTCATGATCATGTCTCTTCCAGACTGATGTCAAACATTCCCCACTGTTTTCCCTGTCTCCCCCCATCCTGGTCTATTTTCTGCCCAGGTTTAAACTTATGTAATTCAGATCTTATCACTGCATTGCTCAAAGCCCAGAGATGGCTTCTCTCCACAGCACTCACAGTATGATCCAAAGTCTCACCAGGACTCACCGGGTCTGCAGGCTCCTCCTTCTGACTTTATCTCCTTCTGCTGACCCACTGTTATTCTTCTCCAGCCCAAGAGCACTCAAGATGCCCTATGAACATGCCAACCACGTCCTCAGTGGGCTTTAGTGCTCTCCGTTCCCTCCTGTTGGAATAATCCTCTCTAGAGATCCAGCTGGCTCAATGTTCATCACTTCAACAAGATTCCTACTTAACTTTCACCTCCTCAGAAAGGTCTTCCATGTGGCCACGTTACCTAAAATGTCACGCCTTACCTTACCCTCTCTTACCCTTTCTTATTCTTCATAATGCCAACCAGCTGAAAGGTACAGGTTTATTTGTTTTTTATTGGCCCATCTCTACCACTAGATATAAGCTCCATGAGAGTAGGCACTTCCTTCTTTGCTGATTAGAACATCTGCTGACAAAAAGTAGGTATGATTTAAAGGAATAAAAAGGGATTAATCATAACAGTATTAGTAACCGTCTCACAGTGAACTCATTTGAACATGTGTTATCTGTGGGGCTTGGATGTGGGTGATTTTTATGTATTACCTATTATTTTTTTTACTGTTGAGTTAGAGCTACTACTACCCCTATTTTACATATAAAGAAACTGAGAGCAAGAGAGGTCAAGTGATTTGATCCATAACACCATTAAGAATGAGTGGACTGGACATTCATTTGCATTATTGCTTGATCCCAGAATCTAAGCCATTAACTCTATTACACTCTGTGAGCCACCAATGATAAATTCCAGTTAATTCTACTTTTTACTATAACACCAGTTATAAATGCCACTGATGAAATAAGAGTCATTATAAAAGGGTATCTAATGCCCATTTTCTACTTTATTTCAGAGTAAAATTGCTAGTTGCCAAAAGGCACGCAGTGGCTTGAGCTTTCGAGCCATGCTAATTACCCAAATGAAGGAAATTTGAACGTCGCAGAGAGGACAGAATTCAGAGTTCTCTGCATAAGAGACGCTCACTTTCAGAGAGAGCCTTGAATTTATCTCCATTTTAATGTCTTTCCACATTTTAAAATATTAGTTGAAAGGGGGATTTGAGAAGGCAGCAAAGCCAAAGTAAACACTCAACACACTGTTATACTAGAATTTTATTATCCTCAAGTTCACAGGCGTCCCCTCCCGCTGCTGCTGTTGTCTGTCCCGAGACTGGTGAATCAGTGGTTGTGTCTGAAAAGGAGACAAATAGGATGGAAAAAATATCCATTCCTCTGTCTGTGTGTGTATTTTAAAAGGCTGAAGGTTGCATCATGTACTTATGGTAACAAAGTGGTTAAAAAAAAAAATCTGGTTTAAGTTTTGAATTTACTTCACTTTTTTTATAACACCACGACACAGTTTTTTTTTTTTTTTTCCCTTTTATATGCAGCAGACATTTATATTTTTATATTGTCATGGAGACCAAATGTGATTCAAATGATTCTGGGCATTATTATGGAATAATTTGTCTCCTGTGAAGTCATTTTCTAGTGATATATACTGTGGATAGAAAAGATTAAAGAATCGAGCTAGAGAGGGTATATTTATGCAATGTGACAAGAACATACACAAAGAAGGATGATGTAATAATGTAAGTAATTTAGAGGTTCTGGCACGTATATGGGTGGTAAGCCATGACTACAGTCGACTCTCAGAAGTTGGACTGCACGCTCCTGGGGAAAGATCTTATTTATGTGTTTTCAAGAAACATAGGGGTTGCAATAGGATTCGCTTAAAGCTAATAACTACTAATCTTCTGGCTCTGCAAGAAATAAAGATATGCACTCAGTCCTTTAAGTTTTCCATCTGTAAATTGGGATCTATTTATAAAATGTAAATTTTCTTCTCTAAAGATGAAAATGATGGGTCATCCTTCAGCCTGCTGAAAGATTTCTCTAGAGTTGTCAAAATCCTCTTGTTGTGACCTCCCAGTTTTTATCTGGGAGAAGCCATTTCAGTTGCTAGGAGTAAGTAGCAGATTGCATGACATTAACAGTCCATTCTGGGAATGCGTTCTAATGCAAACCCGGATTAAAGTAACAGAACGCCTTTGTTTTTCTGCAATTATTTCCTTTAGAAAGTAATTTTTCATTTAAAAATAACTTTAGATTTATAGAAGCATTGAAAATATAGTGCAGAGTGATACCGTATATCCCTTGCTCAGTTTTCTCTATAGTTATCATCTTATATTACCTTGATGTTTGTCAAAACTAACAAACTAACACTGGTGCATTACTATTGATTAAACTCAGGTCTTTATTGGATTTCACCAGTTTTTCCATTCATGTTCCTTTTCCATTCCATGATCTAGTCCGGGGTACCTCATTCCATGTAGTAATTAACTATTTCTTTAATTCTTTAAATAGAGGTGGGAAGGCAGAGTGGTGGAGTATAAAGCCCACTAGATTGACAGCCAGGACCTAAGCCCTATACTTGGTTACCACCAATGAGCGCAGGACCTTGAGCTATTCAACCTTGCTGAGCTTCTAAACTCCCTGTAAGCTCATTCTCTTTAAATGAGTACCAAGCATGCTATGTACCAGCCTGAGAAGGACACTGATAAGACACTGCCTTTTCTTGGCCACTAAGACAACTAAAAAGAAAAGTAACCAAGGAAAGTAAGCCCACCTCACTGGCAACCATTGGCATTTGCCAAACTTCAGCTGACTGCCATGCAGAAGGGGAAAAAAAAGAGGGAAACTACCAGTCTCCCAAGATCTAAGAAAAGAATGATGCTCCATGAGAAAACGAGGGCTTGCAATCATTCACAAGTCTCCAGCTCCAAAGGAAGGGGCCTTTCAGCTGAGACTGAAATGGCCAGAGAGATACCTGGCTAATCGAACCTTTTAGCTACTGTGTTTCTCCCTTCATAACCATCCCTCCCCCACTTCCTACCCACTGCTTTTCCATGCTGCCCGCTCTGTTCCTGCCTGTTAACAGCTTTTGCACTGTCTCTCTCCCTCGGCAGGACATCGAGCTTGAAAAGGCCAAGCAAAACCAGGACTCACAAATATGTAACTGTTTTCCTTAGCTCATGGCATAAATCAAAAAAAAAAAAAAAAGAGAGAAAAAATTCTGTTAGCACAGGGCTCAGGAGTGTTTATTTTTTTGCCAGCTGCAACATGCTACCCTCACAGGGGATCACCTAAAACCAGTTATGGTTTAGGTTGGAGGAGGATGTCAAACTAAGCTGCAGGCTTGGCCTCTCTCAATGAATTACGACCTTGTCAAGAACCTATTTTTTTAAATCAATGCAGGTTTTCTATCAAATCAAATACCTGCACACTAAATTATATTTTTGGTGCCAGGCTGGCTCTCCAATTTTTTTTTTTTTTCCCTTTGCTAGTTTTTTCCAGCCTCCTTCTCCCTCCTCCCTTTCCTTGCTGTGATACAACAGTTTTTGTCCATAAGAAGAAGAAATTGAAAAGCACGTCCTACATTTGTGGGGAGATAGGGAACTGTCCTTTGTCATCCTGTGTGCACACAATAGCAGGCAGTGCTTACCATCTGTCTTGGTGGCTTGAATGACTGAAGTGCTCCTCTATACAGGCTGAGTCAAAGGGCTCTCTTGGGACCTTCAATCCAGCAGTGTGAACGCATTTGCTTTCAGATGGAAGATTTTTTTAAATCTCTTTCTTTTTAAAAATTTTTGGTGGGTATGGGGACAAATGGGGCTTGGGGAAGGTTTCTATACAGGTGTTGGGATAAAGATTTAAATATTTAGATAATCTTTTAAGTGCATTTTTGAGATATGCATTTAAAATGCATATCCTCATCATATGACTTGATAGATGAAAATACATCTTACGGTCAAGGAATCCTTCCTTCCTTCCTTCCTTTCTCCCTCCTTCCCTGTATTCTTTCCTCACTTTCTTTCTTTCTTCCTTCTCTCCTTCAATTATTTCCCTTAAACAAGGAAGGAAACGCTTCTGCCCTCAGCTCCTGCTCTTCCTAACAGGTTAGATAACTACCTTTAGAAATGATTTTGTCTCCTAAATATGTAGCTTAGTGGAGAAAATATTAGAGCCTGAACTGCCTGCCCTTAGCACTTTTGGTGGAGCCAGCAGAGTCTTGAGGTGCCATGTCTGGAAGTGTGGCAAGGATGATATTTTAATGACAAGAATCTCCATGTGTCAAAACCCACTTAGGATAAAGTCATGAAGGCATTACAGCTCAGAGCTGACATCCAGACCACCCCTTTCCATGGCCCGGAAGTCTTTATTTGGTGGTTTTCTTCAATTAAATGCCACATATACTTCAGGGCAGATGGAAAGAATCCTCAGATGAATTGCAAACAGTTTTTGGTAGCAATTGGGATGGATAAAACACTGACAAGGAAATCTCAACCAGCTGTGTTTGAGTCTTCCGAACCCAAATCAAATATTTTCTGGTTGGGCTTGGGGCATTTCTGATAGGCTGTCCAGTTGCCAAGGCTGTCTTTACTGCATGCTAAGTGGCTGGCTTGGCAGGAACTCTTCTCTTCTCATCTCTTCCAGCCTTATTCAGCTGGATGTCACCACTCCAGGTGTAGCCTCTCCTGAGGAAGGCATGCTCGGAAGTTCCTCTGGTCAGGCAGGCTGAGTTCTGAGTTTAGTTCCTCATTTGAGAAATTCCTGGTGGAGAGACATACCCTACTACCATCACCTATTCCTGATGGTCTCGGTTCAACTGCACAAATATTTCACTAAATTCTTTCTATGCTAATGTTTCCAAGGCTAAGTGTTTTAGAATACAAATATGAATAGGACATGGTTTCTAATCAGAGAAAGCTTATAGTCTAACAGGAGAGGAAGGGCCATAAACAAGCAATGATAATACATATAAATTGGGGCAAATGGCAGGTTGTTTTTGAAGTTCAGCATCCCTTTGCCTCCTCTCAGTGTTTCTTGGGAAAATCATCCCCATCACTACTTGAATCCTCAACCTGCCTGGTTGAGATGGAATTGACCTTGGTCTCAATTTCAGGGATGAGCCCTGATTGGTCTAATCTAATTAAACAAATCCCATCCTCCTGGCTTCAATAACTGGATCACGGTTGGATTTGAGACCTAATTCTCATGTAAGAGAATAATAAGATCACAGTGCATGTACTCAGACTAGCATTTAGATCCAAGCCCAGGGTTTGCATCAGGTAAAGTCAAAGATCAAAAACCCAGAGAAGACAATGGTTAGGAGTCAGGCCTGCTGTGTGAAACGAGGGACCAGGCGTGGTTCCCTTGGCCCTGAAAAAAGACAGAAAGAGCAGTGGCCCCTCCCCTGGGGTCAAAGAGCCTTTATAACTATATGACTAGAGGAGAGGAAAGAAATTGTCCCTGGAAAGTGCATGCCTAGCCAGGAGCATTCATTGCCCAATCCTGCTTGCATCCTAGTGGGGCCAGGAGACTAGTTCTTGCCTATCTGAGGTGAGTAGGAGGGATGCGTCTCCTTTGCAGTCCAGGGTGGTTAAGATATTGTTGTGCCCTCTCACCCTGTTACTCTCTATCTGCCATCAGAGGATTCTGAGGCCCTAACAGATGGCAAAGGCACAAGGTGGGAGGACTGTGATGCCCCAAATCCCTGTGTGGAAGGCTGTCATCTGACGAAACACACTGACATTAGACTGTACCCGGAAGGAGAACTGAACTTCTATGACATTAAGCCGCTGAAATATTGCAATTTATCAGTCAAATCATTTAATTTAACCTAATCAATACACTGGTGATAGATGACAGTACAAGTCCTGGTATTATTCTGGGAATCTTGACATGCAGGCGGAAAGAATAGTACAAGAGATGGGTGGAAGATGAAGGATAAAGGGTGAAAGAAAAGAATGCTCATTCAAGATGAGCTGATACATAAAATTCCAAAACATGTGAGCAAAACAAATGCTTAGTAAAACAATCATCAAAAAGAACTTTGGGATGAATTCATTTCATCCAAAATAAACGCATTTATAGTTAATTCACAGAAAATAGAGCAATCTGAAAATTACCGTGAGGTCTGTAGTTAACACAGATATTTGGTGTCACAGAGAAAGAGTCAGGAAATTCTGAAAGGGACAATGATAGCCATCATGGAAGGTGGCAAAGCTAAGAGCATGGCCTGGGTCCTGTGGATATTGTACTCAATTGTGGCTAGAGCCAGCCCTAATCTTGGACTATTCAATTTGATCAACAATACTCTTCCTTCAAGCCAGTCTATGTTAGATTTTCTGTTAATTGAAGCAAAGATGTTCCTAACTTTCTTCTTCATTTTTTTTTTTTTTTTTGTGTGTGTGTGGGTGTGTGTGCCAGGGACATCTTCATGGGTAAGCCACCTATGCAGTCAGACAGGTCTGCACACTCTCAGATGGGCCCCACCTTGGTTGAATGCTCTCCTCACACCTTCTTGAAATTCTTAACAGTTTTTGAACAAGGCCTCTGCATTTTTCGTTTTGCAATGGTTCCCGCAAAGGATGTAACAGTATTTGATGAGTGCAGTTAATAAAAGTCTAAGTGCTATCAGAATAGAAAAGAGAGAAAGGTGATATTTGAAATGTATCTTGAAGTGAAGCGGGTTTTAGACAGATAGAAAAGAGAGGATACAAGTGTTCTAAGGAAAGAAAAATAATTTTTGAAAGTATGAAAAATGTTGAAAAAAATGAATGATCTGAAAGCTATAGCCATCACTTGCAAGGTTAGCATGAAGACAGAAGCTGAAACTGGAAGATCAAGTTGATTCTGGATTCTGGGGAGTTGAGTGGCCTAGTGAATACTTTGGAATTTATTCTTTATAATACTGAGAAACAGCTAACAATTTTTATTACTACTGCATGCTATTTAAAATGTTATGCTTAAATATTTTATGTCCACGTATATTTTATTCATTTGTATTTTAGGAAAAGATTTTTGGCACCAGCATGACTTATTCGGAAGTTACTATAATTGTTTTGGCTGGGATAAAACACGGAGGATTGGAATTCAGAATGGAGAGACAGGGAAGATTTGAAATAAATTTAAAGAATAGATAATACCTATAAATCTCTTAGCTCAGTTCTAGGCAAGTGGTAAGAGATCAATGAATATTAGCCAGGATTTATTTTTCTTCTCACAGTCAACAGGACTTGGAGATTAGTTACATTGGAGAGGATAGAGTAGAAAAATTAGAAGTAAATCTCAGGGATGTTTGTTTTTGTTTTTTTTTAGGTTATTGAATCATGTTCTATCTACCTAAGCATCTAAGAAAGAGAAAACATGAGTGTATACTCATCTCATAAATATGACAAATTCTTTAGCTAATAAAGGAAGACATTGTATTCAGGAAGTCTCCTTTCATTAGAAGGGACACTAGACACTAAGCACCCCTTGGACTAAACTATATAATCTCTTCTAGCCTTCGGATTTAGAAATCTGGCATTTCTAATGGGGCAGGGGGGAGGATCTCTCTTTGGAAATTAGCTATGAAAGAAGACAGTCCCCCCAGACACTTCCTTCTTCCTGTGGGATTTTAAATCTCTGCAAATTAAAGGACACCAGTGGACATCACTTGCCTTAACTGAAAAATAACTAGAGTCTGCTCATAATTATCTAAATTTTGTTTCCACTTGGAGTTGGTGCTTTTGAATCACCATGAATATAAACATCACACAGTCATATGTTATTTCTATTCTGGGACTTTTATTGAAAAGGAATTAAAAAAAAAATGAATTGCTGACTTTGGCTGCTTGGTACCAAGAGCAAGGCAGTGAAGATAAACTTAATTTTATTATAATCATTATTAAATAAAGATTTGGGAAAACAGCAAGGGTATATTTGTGATAGAAATTATGAGAAATTTATGTAAATAACCGTGTAGATTTTATACATCCCTTAGGCCCCAACAAATATTCTAAATCACTACTGCCTCATTGGAAACGTATTTTTTATTTTTATTTTTTTATTTCAGAACTTATCAATCCTGGGGTTCCCATTAAATTGAGCCCAAATTGAAAAAATATTTTTGAGATGAGAAGCTGGCTTCAAAACCCAAAACATTTTCTTATAAAGAGGTGACCTTTCTTTTTAAGAACTAGGCTTTTAAATTCCAAGATTATGGTTTTGTTTTTATGGCGGCACCTAACCAACTGACATTTTCCTACTGTCTCTGGTAGCTAAGGTATTTTGTTTCCTATTCACACAGCAGTGTGTTGGCAGAGTCACGTAGTGGAAAGAACACAAGGTCTGACATCATCAAGTTCAGTTCAAACCCTTCCACTCGTCCTTTCTGCATGCAGTGTTAAGTAAGGTGCATCACTTCTCTGAGCCTCAATGACCCTTTGCAAAATGGGGATTATTAATATACATTTTGCCTACCTGCAAAGGTTGCTGTAAATTTCAAATGACAAAATGCACAAGAAAATAAATTGTAAGCTACAAACTATTGTAGAACAGTCAATGGTCAATACTAGACATTGAATAAGGACCTGATACTTGACTCAAAGACAGAACCATAAGAAATCAAGACTCAACTGCTATCTAGAGAGAAAAATGGGTAGATGGTATAATGTGATAATGCCTAGGACCAAGAATAGAAAAGATTCTAGGAGGGGACAAAAGCAACACATCAAAAACGTATTAGGAGGTTAGGGAAGACAGGGAAGGTGATATTAGAACTGAAATCCAAAGCTTCCTTCACCAAGACTTCCAGTCAAGATGGGGGAAGAGACAGTCCCCAGTGTCAATCTCTCTCACAAATCAACCAATTTACAGCTATAAAAAAGCAATGACAGCCAAGCTGGGGCTGCTAGAGCTCAGGGGAAGAGGGGGAAAGACCTACAGAGTGCATGAAGGCAGGAGAAACCATGATGAGAGAAAGAAAAAAACACTCAGACTGTTTCAAGCCCCAGCTGCATCCAGGCTGGAGCTGCTGAGCTCATGGAGTAGGAGCCAGCAAAAGCCACAGCTGTGCCCTCTGGACGAAGTTGCTTGGAGGCAGCTTGAGAGAAGAGGGCCTTGGTAGCCTCCAGGCCAGGAAGACCACTAATAGGGTTCCCATGGACTCACATAGGAGCAAGGAGCCACAACAACTGAAGAAAAGGAGCCACTCACCAGAGTCATTGCAGGGGACCAGCTCATGGCCCATGGGAAGTGTTTGCAGCATGGGTGGTGGGGGAGACGGGCCCATCAGGAGAACACTGGGGCATGGCAAGGACAGCTGATCTGTACCCCAGTCAGCATAGGATCACTCAAAAAGACTGGTCAGGAATATAGAACTGCAGGAGACACAGTCTGATGAAAAGACTCAGGACCAGACTGGAGTTTCAGATCTCTCCAGAGCCAGAAGTACCAATAGTCAACTATTAAAACCTGAGATGCACAAAAAACCTTCCCTAGGGAATCAGCTGCAAAGCAGCAATCTAGTTCAACCACAGAGCTCAAGTACTGGTCCCTACAGGAATTTCCCCCATTTTAGAAGTAAGCAAAGGACAACAAATTAGTTCCAGTGCAGAGTTTAAATTGTGGGAACAGCAAATAATCCAACTCAGAACTGAAAGAAAAAACAAAGTACCTGCAACCAGAGACAAAATTTCATATTAACTAGTAAAGGTCTAATTTCACCAAAGAACACCTATAACACATAGAAGGATCAGAAGGTCCCTGGGATACCAAGCCAGAAAGTGGGTAGGGCTGGGGACCTCAGCAATGCTCCCCCAACACCCACAACCAATCCTGAGGGTGGGGGATTAGGGCCTCTGCCAGTCTTTCCCCCTCAATCCCCCGACACACTCAGCCAGCCCAGCAGCAACCACCAAACTGTCACAGGAAGCGCCCAGGGCTCTCCAGAGCCAGGGTGGTGGGGGGCCTCAGGCCTCAGCCACACACCCCTGACACCCACAGCCAGCCTAGCAATGACCACCAAGCCACAGCAAGAAGGGACTCGGGTTCCTGAGCTGGGACAGTGGGGGATGAGGGCTTTTGCACCCCCCCCCCGAAATCTGTACCCAGCCCAACAATGCACAAGCCACCACTGGAAGCTCTCCAGCCTCCCCTGTGGGAATGAGGGGGTGTCACAGGCCTCAATGCTGCCCCTCTTCATCCTTCCTTCTTCCATCCCATTTCCTTTCCCTTTCCACTCCCCCCCTCCCAACTGCTCTGCCACAATATCCCAGAATGTAAAAAATAATATTAATAAAATTTCATTTTCTTTAAAAATTAAAAAATAAAATAATAAAAACAAACAAACAAAAACTTCTTTCACCATCTCATTCCTTCTTTAGAAATTAAATTCCAAGTTGATGGAGTTTGGATGTATTGTCCTCCCAGAACTCATGTGGAAATCTGATCCCCAATGTGGCTATGTTGGGAGCTGTTTGAATCATGGGGCAGATCCCTCATGAGTGGATTAATGCTCTCCCTGAAAGTTAGGGTTAGTGAGTGAGTTCTTGCTCTATTAGTTCCTGCAAGAACTGGTTGTTTAAAAGACCCTGGGACCTCCCCCCACCCCTTGCTTGCTCTTGCCCTGTGATCTGCTTGTAACTGCCAGCTGCCTGCCACTTTCCACCATGAGTAGAAGCAGCATGAGGCCCGTGCCAGATGCAGCTGTCCCAGAATCGTAAGCCGAATAAACCTCTGTTCTTTATAAATTACCCAGTCTCAGGTGTACTGTTACAGCCACACAAAACGGACTAATACACAAGTGATTGGCCATGGGGGGTGACTCCATTGCCTGATTTCTCTAGCAGAAAAGCCAACAAGCATCATTAATTACCCAGACAGATTTTCTACACTAACCAAATCGGTATCCTTCCTACCTCCACCCATTAAGAATTCAGCTGTCTATTCTGTGCATCGAGGAAGGCTTCTTAGGAGCACGGAAATTGTCAGCATGCAATTTGAAGTCCAAGCGAGTAAAAACTGTAATAATTTCCCTCCCTTTAGTAAAAGTACGCTGATGTGTTCTTAATTCTCTTGCCATTTTGCATTAGAGCACCAATATTTAGCATCCAGAAGGTATTTGATTTAAAGACATTTATGGCTTCAGGTTACTTTCCACATTCAGACTCCAAAGCTGTTGGCTGCTAAATACTCTCCATTTGGACTGGTCTCCAGAATGAGAGAGATGACTCTGAAAGTCATTTATATTGACAGAATGATAGGAAAACAGGGTGCAACTTGCTGATCTACACAAATGCAGCTATGACAGTATTTTTGTGCAAATTGCTCTGTGGCTTGTTACATAGTGGGATTTATTTGTGATAATACAGAATCATCAGATCATGCTATTTCCCCATTCCATCTGCTGTGGGAGTTAGTTTATAAAACACTTTAAAGGGAGATAAAAAAAAAAAAAAAGAAAGAAAAGAAAAAAACTCCCTCCCCACCCAAGTTGCAAGGGTCATTGGTTTATTCTAACATCAACTTTATGACACATTTTTGTCTGCTCAAAAAAAAGGGGGGTGGGGCCTGTATGAATCTATCCAGTATACTATTTATAGTGTTGTGACCAGAGCTCTTTATAATAAAAATGTAAAAACCTTCCTGTAAAAATTTCTTATTTTAAATAAAAATTACATTTTTCTTCCCCAATTTAGATTAGCTCTTATTTTGCTTCATAACCACCAACCCTTGAAAACTTTACTGACGCTAATCAATAGACCAGTCTTCAACATACATTTTAAGGTCATGCTTTAAATCCACTTCTGTGATTGCAAAATGACTTTTTTCCCCTGTCTGGCTAATTAACTGATACGACACTAATCCTTTGCACATCTGGTACTAAATGTTTGCTCATATGGCTTCCCCAGTGAGGAAGTGTGGCCAAACGGTGACTTTGAGTGTGCCTGATTTCACTTTAAAATCTTCACTCTCTGGGATTAAAATCTTGAGATAAAACATCTGGATTTCAAGGGTTTCCCCAGGGAAGGAAAGTTATAGTTCTATAGAATACATATTGCACATAATATGGTCTTGTTATTTCTATATTAGCACCACTCCAGCCGGTGCCCGCTGTTAGCATGTCAGTCTCCTGACACGTCATTAATAAACAGGTAATTTCATAACTGATTTCCAGCTAGTGTCATGTTGAAAACCACCTGGGTTTTAGTTTTCACTAACATTAAAAGGACAGGCTAGAGGGAGGTCGTTATTATTAAACTGGGACTAATTTAATTGAATAATGATTTGAATCAGCAAAAACAAATGCATATGTAGAAGAATAAAGGAAGTTTCCAGGCCAATGCATAGGTCTGGATCCACTAATAGAAATGTGAGTATTGCTCCTCCTTCCCCTCACCAAATGTTCACATTTAGGAGTTATTCTGAAACTGTGCCCATTGCCTCTAGAAAAGTTCCAAAAAACACCAAGGAAGCAACCATTAGGGAAAAAAAATAATCATACTTTTAAAATTGTGACATGTGAAATTAGGTCTATGATATGTTTGTGTGTTTACT
>NW_007729049.1:5264-6253 GCF_000696425.1 Galeopterus variegatus | reverse complement strand
AATCATACTTTTAAAATTGTGACATGTGAAATTAGGTCTATGATATGTTTGTGTGTTTACTGAATTTTAAATGAATATTGCATTAAATGCCATTGAAGATTAAAACCACACTCACCAAGGTGAGCCATTGTCACAGTCGGTCTATAAATGTAGCCAAATGTGTCTTGACAGACAATAACCCTATTGTTAAGCGTAATTGAAAATCCTAAGTGTGATATAATCCCCATCTTGGCCCACGCTGGGCTTTTGTATTTTTATTTTTAAAATGTTGATGTTATCTTATAGGCATCATTTCTACTACATTGGAAAGTAGCTGAGCAATGTTATCTTCTTGACGTTGGAAAGGGATCTGCCTGGTGGTTTCTAAGGGGCCTCTCAGTCTCGCGATACATTTCTGGAGGAATTTTTAACTTTCTTCATGACCCAAGCTAATGACTTAATATCTTGGTCTTTGCCTTCTGCTCATGTGACATTTCCATCACAGTGTGGATCTGAATGAATATGGAGTTTTATTTTGGCATTTGCTATGTCTTGTCCATTTGTCTTTAAATGACAGGAGAAACAAGTTGTGTGGCACCAACTTCTCTTCAACCTTCTGTTCCATTCTTTGTTCCACACTGATCTGCTTTCCTTCTTCCCTTCAAGTTTTTAAGAGGACAATTTACACAATATATACTCTGAATGGTTTAGGAAAACTCCTGATTAGAGACTTGAAGGTGAAGAAATTGATGCCTAAATTTCCTTAGTTTTGTGTTTTCATAACAAAAGTTATAAAAAAATTATTCAGTTTACCCAGAAACATTGACTACCGCTGGTTGTTCAATACAATGTAATACATGTAGTGAGAAATTTAAACACATCTATTATGTCTTCTCTATTTTATTGTTGAAAAAACCAGAAGCCCAGTAAAGATAGTTGTCTGAAGTCAATAATTGCCTAAAGTCTGTCACAGAAGTTATGGCAGAGCCAAGATTAGAACCTGAATGCTT
>NW_007729049.1:4720-5244 GCF_000696425.1 Galeopterus variegatus | reverse complement strand
TATATGTACATCGACACAGTAAGCTTCCTAAATAAGAATTCACTTATTAGACCAGGTAAAGTGAAATGAGTAAAGCAAGCAATCCCTAGGAAGCTGTATAAAAATAACACTTTTTAAAAAAGCACTTTTTATGTTAATGGAATTTCACAACAAGGTTATGAGGTGGGTTTGATTTTTATCAAACCCATCTCATATGTGGAAACTGATTCAATGAGTGTTCAAGTAATGGCCATGATCTCACAACTGTTAAGTGGTTAGAGGAAGAATTTGAAACCAAGAAGTTTGACTCCAAAGCCTAAACACTTATTTGATGGGCTATACCACCTCTGTACTGACTTATGATTGCTAATTGTTGGAATATTATGAAGGGCAAAGTCCTATAGTGCAAATAAAAGGAACAAACATCTCTTGGCTAGTACCATTAATTCTTTTTGAGATATCAAAGACATTGTGCTGAGCATTCCAATTCTCAGCTTTCCAATCTATAAAATAGGGATAGATGGAGTTGACTTATAAATGAGTGG
>NW_007729049.1:0-239 GCF_000696425.1 Galeopterus variegatus | reverse complement strand
GCAGATTAGAAAAGAAGCAGAGGAAGGTCAAGTGTTTTGTCAAAGATAGAAAGGGAGTTAGTGGAGGAAAAGACATTAACCTAGACCTTTATTCACTGGAAAGCAAAATTATTAAAATAATTGTCAGAAATGACAGATAAGTGGACAAGATGAACTGAGGGATGGATAAAATATGCAGTTAAACCAGATTAGGCTATCTGCACCATTTAGACACAAACCAGATATTTAGGAAGGAGTAC
>NW_007729048.1:256473-261446 GCF_000696425.1 Galeopterus variegatus | reverse complement strand
CTGAGGCCCCCAGAGATGGAATCTGCCTCCCGGAAACAGGGAGTTTACCTGGGGCCGACGTGCAGGGTGTGGCGGTGAGACGATCTGGGCGGGCTCCTCTTCCCTGAACTCCCGACACTGGCCGGAGGCTCCCCACGCTACTAGCCCCATCTGAGGTCCGCGGGGAGAGTGGGATTGTAGGCCGGTCCACAGGCCCCGGGGTGCCCCGCTTCGAGGTAAGCAAATGGCATGTCTCAGTGCGGAGCTGCGCCAAGCAGAGATGGCTGGCCTGCCCTCACAAATCCGGCCGTCTCCGCCCCCACCCAATAAAATGGAGGCAGCTCTGTTGTGAGCACCTAGCCTGGTGTGGTAGGCAGGAGCCAGGCGGGCGGGGAGCAGTCGGGCTTCGCCCCACAAGTGGGGCTGGGCTGGGGGTGACTCACAGAGCTCACAGAGTTGGGCCAGTCCGGTGCGTTCCACTCCGTTTCTGTGCCGTCTCTGCTGGCTTACTTGGCTTTTCCATCTGAGATCCACGGGGAGAGTGGGATTGTAGGCCAGTCCACAGGCCCCGGGGTGCCCCGCTTCGAGGTAAGCAAATGGCATGTCTCAGTGCGGAGCTGCGCCAAGCAGAGATGGCTGGCCTGCCCTCACAAATCCGGCCGTCTCCGCCCCCACCCAATAAAATGGAGGCAGCTCTGTTGTGAGGGCGCCTAGCCTGGTGTGGTAGGCGGGAGCCAGGCGGGCGAGGAGCATTCGGGTTTTGCCCCGCAAGTGGGGCTGGGCTGGGGGTGACTCACAGAGCTCACAGAGTTGGGCCAGTCCGGTGCGTTCCACTCCGTTTCTGTGCCGTCTCTGCTGGCTTACTTGGCTTTTGTTGTCTGGGCTGCTCACTCTTACCCGCAACAGGGTTTGGGCGCTCTCAGGAGTCTTCTTTTGTGTCAGCCCTAAAACCTCAAACCTGTTGTTGCTTGTTTGTCATTGTAGGATCATTGTTGAAAGAATTATTCGTTTTTTGTTGCTCTTGGAAATGCAATTAATACTCTGGTATCACAGCGCACACTTCTCAGGATCGCGCTGTCTCCTGGCATGGCCGCTCCAGACCCGTCGCCATCTTTACAGCTTGGGGAAGATTTTTTTTCCTCAAAGTTATATGAATAAGCTTTCATATACATGAATAAGCTTAATTTTTAGGATTATGAGTAAATGTTATTATTATCATTAATATTTTTTCTAGTGTGTCTACAAGAGTGTTAATAAGTGTACCAAGATGTTTTCACTGCACTCATGAATCTAGTATTGCCTAAATCCTCTTTCCTAATGAAACAATGCTCAATGTGTTACCTCATTAATTCTTACACTATCATTGGGAAGCCAGGAAATTAAGATGGAAAAATTAAGCTAATAATAATAAGAAGAAGAAATCATTGTTGAGCATTTCCTGTACATGAAACAATGCTCAATGTGTTACCTCATTAATTCTTACACTATCATTGGGAAGCCAGGAAATGAAGATGGAAAAATTAAGCTAATAATAATAAGAAGAAGAAATCATTGTTGAGCATTTCCTGTACGCCAAGCAGTATTTTAAGTTGTTTAGATCTACTAATTTATTGACTCCTCACAGCAACCGTATTAAATGGAACTAGTATTCCATTTTACAGATAAGAAAACTGAAGTTGAAAAAATTTAAGAAATTTGGCCAAACTCAAACATGCATCAGGTTATAAATTCAACAGTCTCGTTCAACAAAATAAAATTGCTTACTAAATGTTAGCTAATGATAATATTTAATCTAGAAATAAAAAGTTACTTTTCATCCAAATGATCCCTTTACCCAGATGTAAGTAAATGTTACATGAGTTTTTGTAGACAGTAGAACTGTGGGAAGGGGATGAGGAAAGGAAGATTGGAAGAGATTGGTTAAAGGACACAAAACTAGCTACATAGAAAAAGTTCTAGTGGTGTACAGTAGTGCTAGGCATCTATAACTAAAAAAATATTTGTTGTTTGTTCTCAAGCGGTCAGAAGAGAAGAGCTCAAATGTTTCCATCACAAAGAAATGATAAATTTTTACAATGATTAAGCTATGTTTTCTAAGCAAGAAACCAAAAACATAAAATAAGTGAAGTATGTGCAATGATACTTTCATTCCATGAAAGAGTAAAAGAAGCCAGAATTGTCAATCTTTGTTTTATTATTCCAGGAGCTTTTATGATTTTATTAGTCATTTCTGTGGGCTGCATTGTTAACTGTGAGTTGAGTCTTCTGATTTTATGTCTCATTGGAGTGTTTAATATTCCTTATTTTCTGACAATTTTTTATAAATAGAGTAATTTGAATTCAGTATTGAGGTGATTGTTTATAGAGTTTAGTTTGGCTGTAGATAATGGAAATGTCTTTTGTAGAAAGTATCATTTTATTAAGCTGAAGGTGGGCTTTGTTCCTTTGATAACTTTTTGACATTGAGACTGCCAAAAGAAGATGGATTTGTATTTGAAATGCTTTGAAGTCAGAACAATTTAAGTAAGGAAAATTTCAAATGTCTCATTGAGACAGCAAATTCCTTCATTGCCTGAAGCAGATAAAGAAAAAAAAAAAGCTTATTCATTTGAGTTCTACTTTTAAAGCTGTTTTAAAATTGTAATGATGGAATGTTTATATGTGTTAGGATTTTAAGGTTTAGCAACATGATGAACTGGGAATCAATAATGTAAGTGTTTGTCAATAATATCAACATTTTCATTGGATTTTTATTTTTTTAAAATGTCTGTAAGTCGGAGTTTTAGAAGGTAAGCATTGGAAGAGTGTTAGCTTGTCTGACAAAATTGCTCCTAAAGAAGCATACATTAAAAAATAAAAAAGGTTTCCTATATTTCCTTCCCAATGTTTTATGCAGGTGAAATCATATAAAAAGCAACTTTCTTAGAACACTTGAATAAAAAAATATATATAAGATGTAGCCTGAAGAGTAATATGACTATGTGGAAAGGAACAGGGACACAACTCCCCCACTTCCATTTCTAGACCAGTTAATATTCACCTTTTTAGACTCCAACCCATAATAAGAAATGAATATTATATATGTGATTCACACATATCCAAATGCACAACTGAAGTAAAAGTTTCATGAAATACTATGTGTGGTACACTCTATTTACTACTCTTTTTCTGTTATATTTACCATATTTTGTTTTACTTAAAACAAAATACTGGTCATTACCACTAATGGAACTTCACAATCTGCTACTTAAATTTTTGAAGTTTTGTTGTTATTGTTTTTGTTGATGGTAAATACACACAAACTGCGAAATTATATTTTTTAACACACTAATCTTGGTATTCAGATTACTTTACAGTTAATCCCTACATCTCGGTTAGGTCTCACAATGTCTGTTGCTGTTAAATGAAGTGGGGTGGGGGCAGGAACAGAGAAAACAAAATGAGAAAAAAAACTTTAACTTTCTTCATGTCTTTAAGTTGTAGAAGAATTTTTAAAAGTTCATTGTTGTTAGATCCACTGATACTAGTACAATATTCTACCTACTGTCTATAAATCATAGGTTAAAAAATGAAGCAATGTTATAGTTCATCCTTCATAATCTGTTACTGCTCAGATTGGAAGAGGTTTGGATTCCTACACAGAAATAAGTGTCGGGTCTGTCGCCAGCAGCCGACCTGTACAGCTCTAGCCTCGTTCCTTTCAGTGGGCGAGCGAACAGCCTGGGATTCCCGTTTCCCTCCGGTCCCCTTTTGAAGGAGATGGGAAGAGAGCTGTGATGAGAGGTGAGCACACCACCGGCCTCAAACCAGCCCAGTAAAAGGACACTCAGACGCGGTGGGGGTTCTGTCAAGCAGTTCCGTTTATTAACACACAAGCATTGGCTTTTAAAGGTAAATGGCAAAGGCAGGTTTTTTACATCCTCCAATCAGCTTAAGGGTTAAGGGCATGCATCCTGTCTCAATCCCTAGCTATTGCAATTACACAGTGTTCACAAGTGTGGCCAATAAGGGCTAAGGCCAGGTTCCCGCAGACACTCCCACCCTGCTTTCTCCAGGCGCCCTCTTAGGCTGCTACATTAATCCACTTGTAATGTCACTTTAAGGTGGTGTTAGTTTTTTAAAGGCCCAACATCTCCCCATTTCTGTTTTAATAAGGCAGCTGGATGTGGCTAACCTTCCCAGCCTTGCCTCCATTCCCTCTGGTGGCTGTGCCTGTCTTAGGTTGTTTCCCTCTGGAAATCTTACCCGTCATTGACTATCCAGCCAAGCGGGGGCAGGGCGGAGCCTTAGAGATTGATGTTGCTTGAAGGGCCATACTGACCCAAGGGCTTTCAGGGCTTTCATTATGGGCCACCTCTTTTACCACCTGGGTGAACATTACTACAGAAGTGGTGTTGTGCCTTGCAGGGGACACAACCTGACAAATGGCATAAGGCCCCAAGATGACAGTGGCTAAGGGGGGCCCGTCAGGGAGGACAGCAGTGTGGTGACTCACGGGAAACTTGAAAGCCAGCTTTAGAACCAATCACTATTAGCTTTGCTTTCTTTTTTGCTCTTTTCTAGTCCTTCTCTAAGCCTAGCTAGGGAATCCTTGACCACTCCAGAGTGGTCAGCGTAGAAGCAGCATTTTTCTTTGAAGGCAGCACATAGTACTCCTTGCTGTAAGAACAACAGGTCTAGTCTGAGTCGATTCTGTAAAAGAACTTCAAAAAGTGATGTTAGCAATTTTTTTTTTTTATTTTCTTATTTTTTTTTTATAAATACAGACACTTCCAAGCAGCTTGTATGACCTCCCAGGTTTGGTTGGCTGGCTCCTGGGGACCTTCCCCGGTGGCAGAGGCCCTTGTTGACCTTAGGAGGGTGGCCACTTGGAGCATCCACAAAGGGTTCATAATGCAGTCTGAAACATACAAACAATAAACTCCTCAGGGTCCTCAGTACCCTGGGTGTCTGGTAAGAACTTAAGATTTTTGGCTGGGACCCATATAGGGGTT
>NW_007729048.1:253340-255473 GCF_000696425.1 Galeopterus variegatus | reverse complement strand
CGGTTCCCGCTCACTGGCTGAGTGCAGTGCGGGCGCAACACCGAGGGTTGCGATCCCATTGACGGTCCCTGGTACAGGCACGACACCGAGGGTGGTGATCCCGTTACCGGTCAGTAAAAAAGACAAAAAAGGAAAAAAAAAAAAAGTGTGCCCAGAATTTTAAATGGGGGTATGGTCTGGACCTAATCGGCTGACACCTGTAACCCTTGTTTAGTCAAGCAGGAGAGAGTTAGGCTGAGTGCATGAGATAAGTCCGTGGGCATTAGTGCCCCAAGAATTATGTCAAAATGAGGGACTATTAGCCATGCCTTGGGGAAGCACCACCCACTCAAACCGCCGATNATCTTAGTGAGCATTCCCTTCCTTTCATTATTAGGTCAGCAGCTTGGTTCAAAGTGGTGTATACCCAGGGGGCCCCTCCTAGGGATAAGTGTACCCATTGGAGTGGCTCCCCGCTTTGTGTTAGTGCAGCCATGTACGTGGTGTTAGTGGCCATGAGCCATAACTCTATAGGGGACTCAGGACCCACTCGTTTCAACTGGGTGCTGTTTAGGAGATCTTGGACTGACTTTAAAAGCTGTCAGCACTCAGGTGGAAGCATGAAGGGGGTGCTGGGGTCAGAAGCATGCAATAGGGCAAACAGGGGAGCGAGCTGGCCAGTGGAAAGGGGAATCCATGAGCGTAGCCAATTTATTTCGCCTAGAAGTCGTATAACTTCGTATAATAGAAGCTTTTGTAATTGAGGGAGAGTATACGAATTTGAGATGGTTAGCTGAGGCTTTAATGGGCTAGCCTTTTTTAAAGTTAAAAGTGTGCCCAGAATTTTAAACGGGGGTATGGTCTGGACCTTATCAGCTGACACCTGTAACCCTCGTTTAGTCAAGTAGGAGAGAGTTAGGCTGAGTGCATGAGATAAGTCCATGGGCATTGGTGCCCCAAGAATTATGTCATCCATGTAAAGATAAAGAACTACATGTGGCAGNCATGGGGAGTTGTAAATAATTACAGCAGCCCCTGATTTGCCACCGTCTGTGAAGACATTGTAGGTGTCTACCAGGGGTTTGGCGACAAAAAGCTGTGGGTTGGTCCATGACAGCTCTTTGAAGGCGGGGACCCATTTATTGTTGCCATAGTGGCAATCAACAACACCAAGATACCCTTCTAGGGCCAGTGCCAGCTGGTTTTGATATTGAGCTAACCATGTAAAATCTGCCAAGCAGAAGGGGACGACAATTTTCTGTCGTTCCTTTGCAAAACATCTTAGTGAGCATTCCCTTCCTTTCATTATTAGGTCAGTAGCTTGGTTCAAAGTGGTGTAACCCCATTGGGCCCCTCCTAGGGATAAGTGTGCCCATTGGAGTGGCTCCCGGCTTTGGGTTAGGGCAGCCATGTACGTGGTGTTAGTGGCCATGAGCCATAACTCTATAGGGGACTCAGGGTCATATCGTTTCAACTGGGCGCTGTTTAGGAGATCTTGGACTGACTTTAAAAGCTGAGAGCACTCAGGCGGGAGCATGAAGGGGGTGCTGGGGTCAGAAGCAGGCAATAGGGCAAACAGGGGAGTGAGCTGGCCAGTGGAAAGGGGAATCCATGAGCGTAGCCAATTTATTTCGCCTAGAAGCTTTTGTAATTGAGCGAGAATATACGAATTTGAGATGGTTAGCTGAGGCTTTAATGGGATAGCCTTTTCTAACGTTAAAAGTGTGCCCAGGGGCCGGCCCGGTGGCGCACTGCAGAGTGCGCCACTTGGGAGCACGGAGGCGCTCCCGCCCGCCGAGGGTTCGGATCCCATGTGGAGACCGGTTCCCGCTCACTGGCTGAGTGCAGTGCGGGCGCAACACCGAGGGTTGCGATCCCATTGACGGTCCCTGGTACAGGCACGACACCGAGGGTGGTGATCCCGTTACCGGTCAGTAAAAAAGACAAAAAAGGAAAAAAAAAAAAGTGTGCCCAGAATTTTAAATGGGGGTATGGTCTGGACCTAATCGGCTGACACCTGTAACCCTTGTTTAGTCAAGCAGGAGAGAGTTAGGCTGAGTGCATGAGATAAGTCCGTGGGCGTTAGTGCCTCAAGAATTATGTCAAAATGAGGGACTATTAGCCATGCCTTGGGGAAGCACCACCCACTCAAAC
>NW_007729048.1:251579-252495 GCF_000696425.1 Galeopterus variegatus | reverse complement strand
CACCCGAACTATGAAAGAGGGCAGGTCCTCAGAGGGTCGCTGGGTGACCCCAGCCATTGTGGGCTAACTGGGCCCTTCAGCCAACTTTTTCCATGCGGCTAATGCTGTTGCCCTAACCTGGTCCTGGTAGGGGGCTGGAATAGCAGCCTGTTGGATTCCAGTACTAAATTGATCTGCTGTTCCAGACAGCATACTGAGGCTGATAGGGATGGGTGGGTTGGCTGCTTGGTTTATCTCTGCCTGCACATGGCCACTCTTCCTTAAAGAAGGCACAGAATTTGATAAACAGATTTGGAGGGAGGACAGCCTTACAGAGCATTTTCCAATCTTGGGTCATACAGGATTGATGTGCTAAGCCCTGAAGGATGGTTTCTGCCCATGAGGAATTGGGCCCATCCTCTGCAACAGCCTTTTTCAGCTCTTTAAGATCATGAGCTTCCCAAGGGTACCAAGCGGCCGGCCTATTTCCACTGGGAGCAACATTAACTGGATAGGCCTGAAGGGCCGCTTCTCACCACGGGCTGTGGATGGCTGGATGTTCCCAGCGAGCCATGACAGGAAAAGCCTGCGGCTCTGCTGAAGATGTTTTTAAAGGTGGACTAGCCTCCTGTACTTCTTCAGGTGCCGCTTTCTCTCCTCCTGCTAAACTTTGGTGGGGTGAATTTGCCGGGAGAGGAGGGTACAGAGTAGGGGCATAAATATAACTCAATGGCTCAGGGCCTTGCATTGGCAGCTTTGTTTCCTTTTCTTTTCCCTCATCGAACTGCACCCAATCCCTTTTTGCCCCTTCCCAATGCTTGGGATGGAAGCAAAGTTTTAGGGCAGAGTTGGTTAGATAGAACCCTAAGGGGGGGTCTAGCCTGTGACTAATCTCGTTCTTTCTGGCCAAGGTCTGCACCCGGTCCCAAGTCTCATA
>NW_007729048.1:239268-250579 GCF_000696425.1 Galeopterus variegatus | reverse complement strand
GCCTCACTCGCTCATTTTTCTTTCATCCACGAGTTTTTAAAAAACTCCTCACACAGGGCACCACTCTGTCGGGTCCGCCGCCAGCCGCCAACCCATACAGCCCTAGCCTTGTTCCTTTCAGTGGGTGAGCTTACGGCCTGGGATTCCTCTTTCCCTCTGGTCCCCTTTTGAAGGAGACAGGGGAAGAGAGCCATGATGAGAGGTGAGCACACCACCGGCCTCAAACCAGTGCACACCACCAGCCTCAAACCAGCCCAGTTAAAGGACACTCAGATGCGGTGGGGGTTCTTCCAAGCAGTTCCGTTTATTAACACACAAGCATCGGCTTATAAAGGTAAATGGCAAAGGCAGGTTTTTTACATCCTCCAATCAGCTTAAGGGTTAAGGGCATGCATCCTGTCTCAATACCTAGCTATTGCAATTACTCAGTGTTCACAAGTGCAGCCAGTAAGGGCTAAGGCCAGGTTCCCGCAGACACTCCCACCCTGCTTTCTCCCGGCGCTGTCTTAGGCTGCCACGTTAATCCACTTGTAATGTCACTTTAAGGTGGTGTTAGTTTTTTAAAGGCCCAACAGTAAGGCTTTAGTACCTCAGAAAATTTGTAAGTGAAAGAATGGTGTGAGACCTGTCATTCAAATTGTAAAAGGGAACCTCACCCAACTCCTTGAGAGATGAACTCCGCTCCCTCTTAGCTTTTTCTTTAGCAGAAGAGTGACCAAAACAGCACTTTGGGCAATACAGGGTGGATGGTGGGGTCGCTTTCTCTGTCTGGAATGGGAATCTTTACAAAGCTCTGGGGTCTGTCTGTTCAGGCTTTTTACCCACTTGGGCCTCCCAGTATGTTTGCAGCTGGAATCAAATCCAGGACAACTGAATAAACCATAAATCATTTTTGATTATGATGAAGTCTTTTGATATTTATTCACAAACGTCACAGATTTTTCTATCCTCAGAGACAGGAAGATTAAGATGTGCTGTTTCAGGGTCCAGAGTTACATCTTCACTTTCTGTATATGTGTAGAGTCAAATACTGTGAAGAAAAGCAGCATCCTTCTTTCCTTAACTGGAAGGAATAGAGAGCTGGGGTTTTCAGGCTTTCACCCTTGTCTTGGATACTCTTGATATTCATCAGAAATTTCACTTCTGACATCACACATTTCTCCTGAAGACCCCTCCTATATACCCCTAGGAGGGTAGAACTACAGTCATGCACTGGTTAGCAATGCTTTCTGAGAAATGTGTTGTTAGGTGATTTTATCATTGTGAGAACATCATAGAGTGTACTTACATAAAACTTGATGGTATAGCCCACTACACACCTAGGCCTAGTGCTCCTAGGTTGCAAACCTGTACAGCATGTTACTGTGTTGAATCCTATAGGTAATTGTAACATAAGTATCTGTGTATCTAAACATGGAAATAGTACAGTAAAAAAGCAGGATGAAATAGAAAACATGGTACACCTATACATGGCACTTACTATGAATGGATCTTGTAGGACTGGAAATTGCTCTGGGTGAGTGAGTGAGTAGTGAGAGAATATGAAGACCTAGGACATTACCATACACTACTGTAGACTTTATAAATATTGTACACCTAGGCCACACAAAATTTATATATAAGAAAAATAAAAATAATTGTGCTATGATGTTATGATGGTTGCAATGCCACTAGGTAGTGCAGTTTTTCTTTCTTTCTTTTCTTTTTTTTTTTCCTTTTTGTCTTTTTTCGTGACCAGTAACGGGATCAAAACCCTCAGTGTCGCGCCTGCACCACGCTCAACCAGTGAGCGGACCGGTCTCTATATGGGATCCGAGCCCTTGGCGGGAGCGCTGCCGTGCCCCCAAACGCTGCACTCTACTGAGTGCGCCACCGGGCCGGCCCTGTAGTGCAGTTTTTCAACTCCATCATAATCTTATGAGGCCACTGTAGTGTATGTGCTCTGTTGTTGACCAAAACGTCACTATGTAGTGCATGACTGTGTCCCCCTCAATAAAAGATCTGTGGCTCCTTCCTCCAAGAAGGAGGATGGGCTGCATTTGGGTGAAGGAATATTCAGAGGTTCTTTTTGGTAAGGAAGGGATCTCGTGTGATTAAATCAGGCCAGAATGACCAGACCTTGTGTTAATAGTTGTGATCTCATTTACACTTTCCTAAACTCTCCCTAGAGCCTCTCAACTAGCTTTAATCTCATTTTTGCTGAGGCGGAAAGTGAAGATCTGAAAGGCTGAGTGAGGCCTATTTCTATTTTCTTCCAGGTGTGCAGCTCTGGAGCCCCTGTTTATTTTGAAAGTAGATCTGGCTTCCTGTTTCCCTGTATGCCTAACCTGCACCATTGCTAACTTTTTTCACAGCTGCGAGAAAGTCGAGAAGGCTGTAACTGCAATACTGGTTCATTCAAAACTTTTGTTCTCAGATGATCTATTTTATAAAGAACTCAGAGTTTTGGTATACTTAGAAGCATAAATTTTGTCATAGGCCTGATTTTAATGAATGCAAGTTTACTATGTCCTTTTTCAAATATTTTTCATATGCATTTAAAGTGAATATGTTTTGAAAATTTATAGCAATTCACTGACTCAGGAATTCTTTGCTGATAAACATGACTAATTTCAAGTCTTATAAGGTGTGTCAAGCTGTATTTATTGAAGGCAAATTTTTTTTTACAAAGATAAACAAGTTTAATTTTTCTGAAAATATACATGTTAAAGGTTTACTTAGGAATGCACCACTTGCTTACATTTATTAAGGAATGGAATTAAGCTATTTGTTATTTCTCACCCTTTTCTTCTCATTTCCAAAGAAATCACTTCACTTGTAGGGATCAACTCTAATCCTCTTACATTAGCTGAAGCTAACTACAGTCTAGATATTATAAAGGTTTTCAGAACAGCTGCAGATGTGAAGATTTGTTAATCTGCAACCAAATGCAGCCTGGTGCTGACCTAATGCCTGCCTGAATTCTCTGGCGTGCATGCACATCTGCATACACAATGCATACTCCCTTTCCAGGATGGTACTGTGATCTGTAGTCTGTTTAGTTCAATTATTCTTGATGTCTGTATCTGTATCTAGATTTAGATCTGTCACTATCTCCATGGCGCTGCATTTTATTCATAGTTTTTAGCATTTGCATCTGACTCTATTTTCCCAATAGCTGTTATATTTTTACATATGGCTCTAGATCAACGTTCTTGTCCCTTGTTCTCTTCCACTGGACAGAGTCATTGGACAGTGCTTGGTTGAGCTATGAGGGGAGCTTCTTGCTTCAACCATGTCTCCCTTACCTGTTTGTACCACTTCCTACTTTTAAAAAATCTGTAATATAAGTATTGTCCTGATTCATGCTCCATCTCACCTTTCCCTTATGTCTTCTCCCATTTGCAGTTCCTCTCTGTAGGTCATCAACTACCCATCTTGCTCTCTAACAGTCGGTCATAAAGTAAATTTTTTGAAAATCGTATCACAATTTTCCTTGAAACAGGTATGGTCCTCTCTAGAGAAAAGTCTAAGGTAAAAAAAAACTTAGTTCATTGTCTTCTCCATTATATCCTGCAAAATATAATATAGAGTTACATTGTGCCCATCAGACTTTTTTGTAAATCTAAACTCTGACCTACAAGACACTTTAGACTCTGTCCTCATGGATTGATGTTTTCAGGGTTTTAGGTGATAATATCAAATTTTGCCTTGAGGTGATGCATTTTAACACAAATTTTTATGGGTTCTGAATAAGCCTTTTAATTTCAAATATTCAATTAATACAAAATAAACAAGGGCTAAAGGTATTATCTATATCTATATCGATATCTATCTATATTAGTCTGTTTTTATTGCTTATAACAAAATATTGGAACTGAGTACTGTGTAAGAAAATTAAATTTATTGCTTCAGAGGCTGGGAAGTACAAAAGTCCAGGGAACACATCTGGAGAGGGTCTTCTTTGGTGGTGGCTCTATAGCAATGCAGGGGTCTCACATGACAGAAAATGGTGGAGCAGAGACAGAGAAACTTTCACATGCTCTCCTTTTAAAGCCTCAGAACCATGCCCATGACCGCCATTAAACCATCAACTTAATCACCTCTTCAAGGTCCCACTTTTCAATTATCATAGTAGGATTTCCTACCCTCAACAGTTACAGTAAGGATTAAGCTCCAATGACTTTGGGGGAGGGGCACTCAATCCACTGCACTATTTACCTATCTATATCTATATGTATATAGATGATATCTATGTAGAGAAAATTTATTCTATATAGAGAGCTTATTTAAAATAAGTAGTAGATGCATGCAGAGAACTTTCAATGTATGCCAGCTTTGTTCACTACTAGATTTCTGACACCCAGTACAAGGCCTGCATTTAGAAGTTTCCTACTATATTTGTAAAATTAATAAAATGAACTGATGCTCATATCCTCAATTCAAATACAAAAAATAACATAGACTTAAAAATTGTTTATTTGTCAGTTTTGATAGCGGAAATGCATAATCTTCTTTTGTACAATAAACTACCATGCTCTCACAAAAAGAAAAAAAAAGAGTGAAAAAAAGAAAGAAAATAATTTAGTAGAATAATGCAATATGCACTAAGTAATGCTAAAGCTCCCCTCGATTCAGTTTATTTTCCCTTAGAGTTTGTTAAAAAGATACTGATATTAATTGTTATAAAGCAAAGCTTCATTTTTCTTCCAGATATGCAGGATGCTTCCATGAACAAAAATTGCAACCAGTAGAATAATGCAATATGCACTAAGTAATGCTAAAGCTCCCCTCGATTCAGTTTATTTTCCCTTAGAGTACTTATTTGTTAAAAAGATACTGATATTAATTGTTCTAAAGCAAAGCTTCATTTTTCTTCCAGATATGCAGGATGCTTCCATGAACAAAAATTGCAACACTTGAAAAGTATTTATATTAATCAGTAACTACTTTGGAGCGCATTCATCCTTGTTAGCCCCTATGATCTAGCAGTATGCTGGTGAGGGCAAAATGAGCTTGTAGGCTCCATCTCTACATTTCTTGGAAACAACCTTCAGCACTACATTGTATCCATGTCCTTGTGAACCGGGGTATCTTCCAGACCTCTGTGCTTTCCACTTTTGAGGAATGGATGGAGCTAACCACTCCAGCCTCAGTCTGCCTCCTTCCATCAGGAGTCACTGTGGTGGACTAACAATCACAGTGTGAGAGTTAACACAAGGAAAACATACAAGGGAAACAATGAACTAATGGTTCTAAGGACAGGTGACAGCTTTTTATTTAGATTTCCAGAGTCTTTAAATAGTTTCTGCCTCAAACTCGGTACCATACAGCCAGACTCTGGGTCAGGTAGCATCTCTGCAGGTTAAAGAAAACAAGTTCTTTGGAAATAGCGCTCGGGTTGAATGTATTTTCAGTGTCAGCCCGCAAGTGGCCTAAGCATGCCCTCATGACAGTGTCTCATGGTAATGCTTCTGAGGAAAGGAAATTGTGAGGCTGCTCCCACCGACAGTCATGCAGAGAGACTCTGCGGGCAAACTTCTGGACTAACTCCAGTCATTACACATTTGGAAAGGGTTTCACACAAAGGTATTTTGTGCATGAATGGTCCAGAGGAATAGGTTTCTCGACCAACTGGTGTGTAGCTAATTTTAAAAAGTCAGTTTACCACAACAATTATTTTATGGGCTGTAGAGCAGATCTCATTAAAGAAGGAAGCGAATAGTAAATTAGAGGAGCAGCAAACACATTAATATGCCCAATGCTTCTTCTCTTACCAGGAACTTACAAATAAGATTAAAAATACAACTTTATCTTATCTTCCCTTTCTCTTTATTTAAAAAAAATAAAAATTAATGTTTAGTGAACATTTTCAAATTTAGTGTTTCTCAATGTCTTCATTTGGTTTCTTACAAACATGTACAGAAAACCTACAGGTTAGTTCAAAAAGCTCTTTAAAGGTGTCTTAATTATTTTACTAGTTTACTCAATTATCATAGGCCTTTTTATGTTTTAGAAATATTTTTAAATTCCTACGTATTTGTAGTTCATTTTTCCAGTGGCCACCTGCTTTCTTTTAAATTCTGTTTTGGAATTAGAGCAAGTTGTTTAAGGCTGTTCTTGATAGCTATTAGAGAAAATAAAATATATATTCCCCCATCACATATTTTGCTGAAAAAAAAAAAGCTCAATATTTTCAGTCTTATATATTTGACTTATTTTAAAGCACAAGCCTTCCTGTGTGTGTGTGTGTGTGTGTGTGTGTGTGTGTGAGTGTGTGTGTGTGTGTGTGTGTGTGTTTGGAGTGAGGTGGTTAAAACATCCATTCTTCTTTTTGTTTGTTTTTCTCCCCTCTCACAAACGTTATCCAAACATTATGAAAAAAATGCAGGTGTCTATGTAATATATGCAAGGTACTGAACATTTGTAAGGTACAGCTCCCAAGTTTTAGGGACAATTCTCAAGGTCTGTTCTTTTAATTCTTACCATTCGGTCCCCTTTTATTCATTCCTTAATTCTACAAACATTAATTAAATATCTACTACATCTTAGGCAGTGATCAATTCAGATTTGTAGTAGCCTGAGCTCATACAATTTTGGAGGCTATCTTTAATAAAAACTACAGAATAAAACATTTTAAAAAATGACAAATGTTTAACAAAAACATATAAACTTGTGAACACATTGCTTGGGGCCCCTCCTGGGGTCTTGGAAGAGACTTGTGTAAGGAAGGGGCCCTGAAGCTTAAGGAAGTCATTATTTTCATGGGAAATCTGCCTCTAGATTCAAGCAGTGTAATCACTGCTGGGAATAGAGTGATGAAGAAGATACATAAGGAAGACCATATTCATGAAGCTTAGAGTCTAAGGGAAATATTTAAACAAATCTCATATCCAATCAACATTTCTGTTCCTATTCTACTCTGGATGATCTTTCTACTTATTCAGCCTCTCCCATTTGAACTTCTTCCCAGTTCTATATTGTGGCTTCTGATATCCAGCTCACTGCATTCAAATTTCCCACTTTTTTTGATAACATCACATATTACCACTTCAATTTTCAACTTAGTTAGAACCTAGCTTAATCCAGTATCAGCTCTTTGTTTGTGAGTAGCACATTATACCATTGCTTATTGTAAACTCTTGAGAAAACAGAACTGTGAGCATTATTCCAACTCCATGGCTATTTTAAATGATTTTTAATAAGCAGGAATTCCCAGGTCACACCAGTTAAGGAGACATATTTATAATCATAAATTCATACTTTTATGACTCCTTTCAGAATTCTTGAAGAGTTGATTCCTCCAGATTCCTCCAAAAGACTTGAGGGTCTTCAGGGGCATGTAACAAAAGTACTCCGCAGACTAACTCCTTGGCTCCTGTGATAGCTCCTCTCAGACTCTGGTTCGCTGTCAGTATGTTTACAGTCATCACCACTGTCAAAGTCTGCAGCTTCTCTCTGAGGCACTATCATAGTTCCAGACTAACCCCTTGGCTCCTGTGATAGCTCCTCTCAGACTCTGGTTCGCTGTCATTATGTTTACAGTCATCACCACTGTCAAAGTCTGCAGCTTCTCTCTGAGGCACTATCATAGTTGTGATGCCTAATGATGTCCATACTGGGACTATAATCCTCAAAGTCAAAGAAGCTCAGGTTTGAGCCAAAGAAAATGTCCAGAATTTTGACAAAAGAGTTGGAACTTCTTCCATTACTTCAGAGGTTTAATCTCTAATGTTCTAATTCAATGAGTAGACAATGTCCCAGAAAGTATGCTGTGAAGCAAACAAAAACACAAATATTCCCATCACCACTTCATATATATTTTTTTCAACATGTTTTAAGAAAGTTTCCAAACTCATAGAAAAGTTGAAAATGAATTTTTAGTGAGCACTCATATAACTATTATGAGACTCCTACCAATATTTTACTGTATTTGCTCAACCACATCTCTGTCCATCTACCCATCCAGTCTTATTTTTTGAAACATTTCAAAGTACACTTTCCCCCTAAATATTTCAGCACATATACCTCTAAAACTAGAGTCAATGTATATAATTTTGGAGGTAAGGACTATTAAAAGAGCAATATTCCCTTTTATTACTTGTGCAATAAAAATCTTGTTTTATGGTTATTGCTTTCTCTGCTTTTTCTAAGAGAAGTTTATTGTTCCTTTCTGTTCTGAGATTTCATCATTTATGTTCAAATTCAGATTGTTCTTCACAAGTCACTGAAGGACTTGGTGGTCTAATGTACTAGTTTATTAGTCTACTTTTTTACCTAAACTTCTTTGTTATGGGTAACTCTAACATCAATTAGCCACCCATTTCTTTGCTTGCAAAGAAATTTTTTGGTTGCAAAGAAACTCAATTTATCACCTGGAAACAATCTACTTAAGACATTATTGGGAGGCAGTACTCCATGGCATTTCAACGTCTTGTTTTGGCTTATCTTCTCAAATATCTGTGAATAGCAAACAGCCTCAGCAGCTCTATCCCTCTAGATTAGAAGACAGATTCCTTTCCTGAACAGCATTAGATAAATAAAAAAAAATCTCCCTCCCTGAAAACATTCCTCATACTAAAGTCTTCTTCCTCTATAGAGAGGAGATTGATTTACATTCTTGGGTAATAAGACAATGATTCCCCTGGGAGAAAAGTTTGGGCATGTTGTTAAAGCCCCCTTCCAGATTTGGTGTATCCTAGGTACAGTGTTCCTCAGCCTTGTTTTCAGTGTCCCTTGTGCCTGTTTATCATCTCATGCCACTAACTTACATTTTGTGAATAGCAAACAGCCTCAGCAGCTCTATCCCTCTAGATTAGAAGACAGATTCCTTTCCTGAACAGCATTAGATAAATAAAAAAAAAATCTCCCTCCCTGAAAACATTCCTCATACTAAAGTCTTCTTCCTCTATAGAGAGGAGATAGATTTACATTCTTGGGTAATAAGACAATGATTCCCCTGGGAGAAAAGTTTGGGCATGTTTTTAAAGCCCCCTTCCAGATTTGGTGTATCCTAGGTACAGTGTTCCTCAGCCTTGTTTTCAGTGTCCCTCAGCCTTGTTTTCAGTGTCCCTTGTGCCTGTTTATCATCTCATGCCACTAACTTACATTTTGGTGTCTCATACACCCTCTAATTTCTCTTTTCTTCTTCTCATGCCTTTGGTTCACAACTTCACCTATTCTCCTGCTTTTATCTTAAAATTCCTTGAATGGCTTGTTCAACTGTTGCACCCACTCTAAAAATATCCTATCCAATTCCATAGGCTGATGTTTCTACTCTTGCATTTAGACATTTGAACTCTGCTAGTAAAAAGGGGGAAGGTAGAATTGATATTTGAAGAATACAATGACTTTAGCTGGGTCAATAATTGTACCAGTAAATGAATTTAATTTTACTTTAATTAATTAAATAACTAATTTTTTTCCTTTACCATATACTATATAATCTATAAAATCTATCAATGCTTTCCTGTGACTTTCCAGATAAAATCAAAACAAAGGTGTCCTATGACAAATTTATTGTGGAATTTAGTGCCTTGAAACTGTTTTTATGCCTTAAGAATTGGTATACTTCCTCCATCACATAAAACGAATTATGCAACCTTGGAGTGTCAAAAAACTCAGAATTTAGAACTAAAGTTAGAGTACAGTAATGATAAGTTCGTTCATAGACACCTTTTAAGTTTTTTTTTTTTCATTGCTTTGATTTTTCTCTATTTATTTTAATAACCCTTTATTTTAGTAATCAGCCTTTTAAGAAACAGGTAGATATTTACAGGGAAATAAATAGGAAGTAACTAATTCTATTTTGAAAATACAGTACATACCTTCAAGCAATTTGTTATTCAAAATGTTCAAAATCAGCTTAGATTAAAAGTGAGTAGAATAAAAATACTGAACTTGATAATGACATTTTAAAAAATAATGACTTGATAAAAGAAACTACTTTTTAAAATTCTACTGATAGTAACAAAATGTGGGCCATGTTTAAAATATGCGCCATGTTTAAAATATGCTTTCAAACAAATTTTCTTTGAGCCTCAAAATACCTCTGTGAGAGAATACAAGTCCCCACCCAATGACCTCCCCCCATCCATTAATTTCACCAGAAACTTTAAAATCCCTAGCTGTTGTATGACCTGACCATTGCCCATTTGAAAAAATGTAAAGTATCAGCTAATTTTCTGGTCACCGTATTGGCTTGAAACTCTTACTCAGCAATTTACCTGCTTAAGATCATTTGGAAATTGCTAAGCTTCTAGAAGTCAGTTTCTTCATTTGTAAAATGGAGATAATACCTACTGAATAATGTTATTATAATAATTTTAAAAGATAGCAGGTTAAAAATACAAATGTCTGGCATGTAATAACTGTTCAATAATATTAGTTATTTTTATTACAGTTCTGAAATGAAAACTGTCCTCAATTACCCCTGTCTGCCAAGGGATTGAAGAGAGAAAAAGTATTTATTGTATGTACTCTAGAATAATGCTGGAGACAGAAAGACTGGGGAGAAGGATAAGATGTCACTGTTTCTTGGTAAAGAGATTATCATAAAGTGTTTGCTTTGAGGAAGACAAGCAAGTTACAAATATAGTCATGTGCCAACAATGACATTCTGGTTAATGATGAGCTGCACGTAAGACAACGCTCTCATAAGATTATAATCGAGCTGAAAAATTCCTATCGCTTACTAATGTTGATATTGTAACTGTCATAACATTGTAGTGCAATGCATTACTCACATGTTTGTGATGATGTTTGTGCAAACAAACTCTACTACATTGGCTGTCATGTAAAAGTCAAGCACCTACAATTATGTACAGTACATAATACTTGATAATGATAACAAATGACTATGTTAGTGGTTTATGTATTTACTATATTATACTTTTAATCCTTATTTTAGAGTATACTCCTTCTACTTAAAAAAAATTAGCTGTAAAATAGCCTCAAACAGATCCTTCAGGTAGTATTCCAGAAGAACACATTGCTATCATGGAAGACGACAGCTCCTAGCATGTTATTGCCCTTGAAGACCTTCCAGTAGGACAAGTTGTAGAGATGGAACACCTGGATCTTATATAAGCCTAGGCCAATGTGTGTATCTGTGTATTAGTTTTTAATAAAAAACGTTCAAAAAGTAAAAAAAAAAAGTTTTTAAAATAGAAAAAAGCTCATAGAATAAGATACAATGAAATATTTTTGTACAGCTATGAGATGTGTTTGTATTTTAAGCTGTGCTGTCACAAAAGAGTCAAAAAGTTTTAAAAAAAATGTAAAATGTTTATAAAGTAAAAAATTACAGCAAGCTGAGGTTAACTTATTATTA
>NW_007729048.1:222626-239164 GCF_000696425.1 Galeopterus variegatus | reverse complement strand
AGACGACAGCTCCTAGCATGTTATTGCCCTTGAAGACCTTCCAGTAGGACAAGTTGTAGAGATGGAACACCTGGATCTTATATAAGCCTAGGCCAATGTGTGTATCTGTGTATTAGTTTTTAATAAAAAACGTTCAAAAAGTAAAAAAAAAAAAGTTTTTAAAATAGGAAAAAGCTCATAGAATAAGATACAATGAAATATTTTTGTACAGCTATGAGATGTGTTTGTATTTTAAGCTGTGCTGTCACAAAAGAGTCAAAAAGTTTTAAAAAAAATGTAAAATGTTTATAAAGTAAAAAATTACAGCAAGCTGAGGTTAACTTATTATTAAAGAAAGAAAACGATTTTTCCTAAATTTAGTGTCACCTAAGTGTACGATGTTTATAAAGTCTGCATTAGTGTACAGTAATGTCCTAAACCTTCACATTCACTCACCACTCACTCACCCAGAGCAACTTCCAGTCCTTCGAGCTTCATTTATGGTAAGTGCCCTATACAGGTGTACCATTTCTTTTTATCTTTTATTCCATATTTTTATTGTACCTGCTCTATGTTTAGATATGTCTGGATATACAAATACTGTCATTGTGTTACAATTGCCCCTCAGGATTCACTATGGTAACATGCCATACAGGTTTGTAGCCTAGGAGAAATAGGCTATTAATAGGTTAAAAGAAAGTGGCTCTGGTGGCTATAAAAGGAGAGTAAGTGAGCACATAAATATGCTCTTTCCTTCTCACCATGCGACGCCCTGGGTCACCATGTGATTCTGTAGAGACTCCTCACCAAAAAAAGACCCTCATCACATGTACCTCCTGGACCTTGAACTTACCACCCTCCAAAATTGTAAGAAATAAAATTTGTTTCTTATAAATTATCCAATTTCACATATTCTTTTCTAAACAACAGAAAACTTGGTAATACAGAAAATAATGGAGCATATGATTAAAGATGATATAAAAATATATGGGATTAGTAAAAACTATGGTATAACAGGGAAAATAGTATTGGAACAACATTAGCCCTAAAAGACTTTAATAAATTCAAAAATATTGTTCCTTGAAAAAAATCTCTGGAGTGGTTCAATAACTGATTCTTTGATATCACTAGCCTGATCTAAGCAGTACAGAAGTCAAGGAAAAAGCAAATTTAAAATTGATTAGTTATTTTTGCCAGAAAGATGTAATTGGAATACAGGGATTATATTTTAAATCTTTATAAGTCAACTGGAAAATAGGTGGATTGGAAGAGTAGGCTATTATGAACTAAAGTAATATATAATTAGCCCAAAATTGAAGTTTGCAATGTAAATTTTATCATCTTTCCAAATTTGGGGGTTGTATGTATTATTTTTTGTAATAGTAATTATGTTGAAATTAAAACCAAGAAAAAACCATTTGCTTGATCCTCTATTCAGACCTCCATTACCCCGACAGAAACTTCTACAAGGAGGCTTGCTGGCAAAGCAGAAAGAGACTTGACCTGCAGCCTGAAAATCCAAGTTTCAATCCTATTTCAAATCCTTTAGGTAATGTTCTATTGGACAAATTACCATGATCTATTAGAGGTTCTGTGTCCTGATTCGTATAATGAGTATTATGATCCATGCCCCACAATCCTGCTGTAATTGAAGGTCACCGTACAGAATAAGCGCTCAATAGATGTTTTAGAAACATGTACTATGCAGTTGAGCATTTCTGTGCAGTAGAAAGATAAGGACCATAGCATCCATTAAACTTTGTTTTGCTCTGTGTTATCTCTGTGGCCTCAGGAAAATTAATGAAGTACTCCAAACTTCAGGTTCCTCATCTGTAAAAATGGAGATATTCATACTTATGCAGAAAAAGTACTGTGGCTATTAAACACGATAATGTGTGTGAACTGCCTAACCCAGCTCTTGACATAGAGTGGGATCTCAATAGATGGTTGCAGTTCTGATTATTAAATTACTTGGTAGAAACTCTTAAGCTTGCTCATGCATGGTTTTAAAAGTGAATTGAAATAAATATTTAAGCATTTCACTTCTATTTTTACAAATTATAGGTATGTATGAAATTTTATATACCAGAGTCTAAAAATTCTAGTGATGTTATTGGGGTTTTTTTGGGGGGTTTGTTTGTTTTTTTGTTGTTGTAGAACAGCATTTTTTTTTTCCCTCCAAGGAAAGGTGAGAAGAGATTTGTCACTGTGTTCATAGGATGGGAACTCCCTTAACCTGCAGACAGGATAAACAAGTCTTTGTGTTATTCTGTGTAGTAATAACAACAAAAATAATAATGATAATCTAAATATAATAGAGCACTAACAATATAAAGATGCTATTCCAGTGATTTTGCATATATTATCCAATTTAATCCTCTCAACAACCTCATACTAACAACTCTTATTATCTCCATTTTAAAGATGGGGATATTAAGGGCAGAAAGACTAAAAAACTTAGTGAAGTTCACACTGTAAGGTAGTCATCTGATCCTAGTGTGAAAGGTGGGGGTTCATAGAAGAACAGGCTGGTAGAAATCTAAAATTGAGATGAAAAGTAGAATAGATGTCTTAAAATCACCCTTTCTTTGCTGTCTTTCAAAAGAAAACTCTGAGACAGTTATTGCTTGTTTTTGTACTAGCCATTCTCATTAACATCATGTTACTCATCTTCAGTTCTCTTTTCTTCAGGCACCAATTGGGATTTGGTCCTCAGGATTCCACCGAAGAAGTTGTTATCACACACTGAGCTCCTCAAATTGCCAAACTCAGTGACCAGTTCTCAATGTGCCTCTGAAGTGTCAGTGTCACTGGCCCACTGGATGCCTTCCTGCTGCTTATATTCTTCTCTTGATTTTCTTCCTCACTGGCCATCTGCCCAACTCCTTTGCTGGCTCTTCCTCCTCTTTTTGACGTTAAACAACCCCAAAACTTGCCCATCCTTTACATTACACTCAAGAGAGGTCAGTCAGTCACAAGATGTTAAATATAGCCATGCATCATTTAATGACTGAGATACATTCTGAGACATGCATTGTTAGGGTTAGGGTTAGGGTTAGGCAATCTTGTCATTGAGCAAACCTCAAAGAATATACTAACACAAACCTAGGTTATATAGCCTACTACACACCTCTAACTCTGTTATAATCTTATGGGATTGCCACCATATATGTAGTCAGTCATCCACTGAAAGGTCGTTATAAGGCATATGACTGTATTTCTTCCATGATAATAATTCTAAAATATAAATCTAATCATAGAGCTCTCACATGCCCTGCAGCACATCAACATTTTATCCACAGTCATCTATATTTCAGATAACGGCACTGCTCTCTGCCTACTTGTTTACATCAAAATCCTAAAGCCTTGCATCCACCTTCATGGCCAATCAGTCCCAACCATTTGCAGATTGTAATTCACATCTAACCATTTCTTAGCATCTGTGCTGCTATACCCAAATGCAATGGGCTATGTGCTGGTTTCCTTGCTTCCTCTCTTCCCCCTCCACAGTCTCTTCCCCACGTTGTAGCCAGAATCATCTTCTTTGAGCAGCATCAAATCACATTGCAATAGAACAAATTAAAACCCCTTACTTGGTCGGTGGGTAAGGAAACCATAAGCCTCACATTGCATGGGATAGTCCTCATTTATGTGGGTTGTCCTAAATTGCTTTAGCCTTTTACTGTCAATGCTTTTTTTATGCCTTGTTGACAGTATCCCTTGTACTCTATAAATATTTTAGGGAGTCTGGTAAAACTAAGATGCACACTAAAGAGAAATAATAATATGAGCTGCTATTTAATACACACTTTAATAGATTGATAGATAAATACCATGAGATATTTTTCATGCAGTTGTAATGAAGTCCTGTCATAATAATTAAACTGGCAGTTTAGCTGATGCTTGCAACTATTCATTAGAGATGAGGGCCTCTGAGTTGATTAAGAAGATATTTCAAGGAAATCTCTTAATAGTTTCAAAAAGGAGATGAAAAGTACACAAAGGGTGTGGTAGGCAGAATAATGTTCCCACAAAGAAACCTTCATCCTAATCCCCACAACTCGTGAATGCTTTGTAGATGTGATTAAGCTAATGACCTTCAAGTGATTCTTAATAGTTTCAAAAAGGAGATGAAAAGTACACAAAGGGTGTGGTAGGCAGAATAATATCCCCACAAAGATACCTTCATCCTAATCCCCACAACTCGTGAATGCTTTGTAGATGTGATTAAGCTAATGACCTTGAGATAGGGAAATTAGTCTGAATTTTCCAGGTGGCCCAATTTAATCACACAGTCCCTAAAAAGTGGAGAAATTTTCCCAGCTACAGTCAGAGAAAGATATGACTGTGGAAGAATGATCAGAAAGAAGCAACACTGCTGGCTTTTAAGATGCAGGAAGGGGGTCAGGAGCCAAGAAGTATGCATGACCACTGAAACTACACAAGCAAGGATACGTATTCGCCCCTACAGCCTCTGAAAAGGAACAAAGCCCTGACAGCACTGTGACTTTACAACAGCGAGTTCTATGTCAGACTTCTATAGAAATGTGAACAAATCTGTGCTATCTTTAGACACAAAATGTGCGGAATTTGTAACAGAACAATAGAAACTTAATACAATGAGGGAAGGGCAGAATTATGATTTCACCTTTTCCCTCTCACTACTAAGATTGTGAGCACATAAATGTAAAATCCTCGAAGATGGGACTGTTGCATTCATAGTTTTATCCCTCGATCCTAGAATATGGCCCTGCATATGTTTGGATCAATGTGTCTGAGGTTAGATGTCTGCACTTTATCCCTGAGTGAGGTTCCTTTGATAGCCTGTTACAAGAAAAATGTCATTGAAAACTGATTGAGAGATCTGGGTGTCACTTGGAAAGCCAGGGGTTGTGCCAGGACAGAGACTTGACCACAGTCCTGGCTAACCATTCTGTCAGGAGTGATGCTGCTTGACCCTTGGGACCTAACCTCTGACCACCTAAGCACTGGGTTCTTAACATACTGCTTTCCATTCTGAGATGATAGGCATGGGTTCAATGCTATCAGGGCTCTGTCTCCACAGCAAACCCTTCATCCAGTCCTTAAAGTTGAGTTCCCATAATACCCTAGAGAAATTACAAGTGCTACGAGGCCCGCTGTACAATAAAAAATTAAGTGTATGTACCTATTTAGGGGACCAGTCAGGCATTTTAGAACACCTTGAGGTGTGTACAAAGAGAGGAGACACTCCTGATCTAAATGATTACATGAGAAAATACCAAGAAAAGTCAAGCAACTAAATGAATCACATTTATCCTTCAATCTTCCCTTGGACATTTGTTACATAATTCCAAGTCAACATACACATTATATCTGTATCTATCACTCATCGTGAAGCCTTCTAATCCTTCTGTGCTGCTTCAGACTTCTTGAATAAGAAAATTTACTTGAATTAACTTTTCAATGTAAACATTTTCTTCACAGGCATTTTACCAAATAATCTAAGAAAATAGTTGAATAAGCTTTTTAAATTTAATTTTTTTTCCATTAGTTGACTTTTAAAAGTTGTCTAGGAATATACCAAGATGCTTAAATATATCTGTGTATTTTTTTTTTAGTGAGACGTAGGGATTAGTACTTTCTCCCAAGTTCAGTCACCTTACCACGACTTATAAAAAACAAAACAACAACAACAACAAAAAACCACTTTGGTCACTGTGTAATGCATATGTCAATTCAATCTTTTTAATGGAAAAGTACAAATTGTACATAATTATGATATACAACTTTCTTAAATTACCATCTAATTAATATCATAAATTAGTGCTATTTGGGGGGAAATCTTCTACCTTATATACATCAGTTTTTCTCTCCCTGCTCCAAAATTGAGCTCATTTTAAACTAGCTGAGATGTTTAACGACCTAACCAAATTCTTGCTAAAACACTTTTGGGATTATTAATAGAAAATAGGTATAACTAATTAATAGAAAATAGGTATAACTAATACTAAGCCATTAAATTGTAAATATGTTTTTTTAAACCATCTAAATCTCATTCTTCTGATTGTTTTTCACTTTATAGTAGGTAAAAAATAGGGTTTTTCTTTACTTAGTTCTCACTGGTTTCTGTTACCAGCAAAGTTGGACAGCATTTGGGTTAACGTGAACCAAAGGAGGGTAGCACCTAGGAACTTGCTAGAAAAGCAGCAAATCTGACTCCACCAAGATGTACTGAATCCGAATCTGCATTTGAGTAAGATCATCAGGTGATACTAGTGCATGTTAAATTTTGAGAAATGCTGCTTTAGAATACAATCCACTCAAACCTGTATGAATAGAACTAATTCTTTGGAAACTGAGTCCACAGTACTTCTCCATCATGCTATCCTCATTTGAGTAAGATCATCAGGTGATACTCGTGCATGTTAAATTTTGAGAAATGCTGCTTTAGAATACAATCCACTCAAACCAGTATGAATAGAACTAATTCTTTGGAAACTGAGTCCACAGTACTTCTCCATCATGCTATCCTCAGTCACCACACACTAGGTAAGCACCTCCCAGTCACCACACAGTAGGTAAGCACCTCCAGGACACAACTAACCTTTAGTGTTTTGCACTTTTCTGAATCTACCATCCCTGTGTGCTCATGGTCAATCTTTTCCATTTGATCCTGGTGAGACTATTAATGATAATTTAATAATAAAATAATGATTAAGATAACAATGATGGTGGCAATGATTATGATGATGATGATGATGATGATGATGATAGAATGTTTTTTTCAGCATCTGTGACTTAAGAGATACCTCCAGTCCTGCAAAGATACAGCCTGCCTACAGCCTTTTCAAAATATTGTGGCTAATTCTACCCTATTTGGTATACCTCAGGGTCTTGAGAATCAGCTCAACTACTTTTTGCTGTAAGATACAGGTTTCAAAAAATTGTTCTTTTACTCTCACAGATAAGGCCCTGGCCTTTTGAGACTGGTGACATCAGGATATTCAATCAGCCCTTCTCCTAATCATTGCTGTTATCTTCTTCCTTCTCTGTCACTGTTTTTTATTCTTCTAGGGCTTTAAATTCCAACCTGTCTTCACTGATAGTTGAACACATGATTCAACAGCAGCATTGTTTGACCTCAATTTCAATGACTTTTATCTTCACACTTTTTAATCTTTCTTACACGGACAAAACTGGACCTTGGCATTATACAAAATTATTATACCTCTTCAAAAGGTACGATTTTAAAAGGAATGAAACTATTGTGTTAGAAAAATAATTTTTCTCCTAATTTTGTTTAGTATCAAAGTCTTTCATTATCATCATTTTCTTGCAAAATATTTTAACTCTTTCAGTCCTCTCTCTGTGTTTCATATATGCCTTGTAAGATTCCAATTCTATTTGACCCATTTTTCGCCTTCTCAGCAACTATACTTAAACAACTGAACACTGCTGGAGAAAAACTAAGCTAAACTGCCTGGTTATGCTTAAAATTTATTACCACGGATTTCAAAGGGTCACTCAGTCTCTCTAAAATTCTATCCATTTTTCCACTCTCTGAGAAAACAGTTTTATAGCTTCTCCTTTTTGTTCAATATTCGTGAATTTCCCCTTCACCTTATACTCAGCTGATGACCTTACCCAGATAACAATGAGACAATTAAATGTCTTCAGAAAAGAATGGTATTAACATCCTAATGCAAAGTGTAAAAACAATAACACAGTTATTGACCACTGACTGTGTGCCTGGCATTTTATACGACATCTCATTTATCCTTACAGCAAACCTATGAGGTAGTTTGTTACTATTGCAGAAGAGGAAACTGAGGATCAGAAAAGTTAAGTAACTAGCCGAGGTTATACTAGAACATGGAGTCAAGCCCAGGGTGTCCACCTTGAGAACCCATGTCTCAATCACTAAAAATATGCTGCTTCCAAATGATAAACTGATATGCACAGACTTTTTCTTTATATATGTATAATCTACTCAGTAACTGCTATGCACTGGAATGTGTTTCTGGTGTTGTAGATAATAATGATTGTAGGACAAAATACCTACTGGAAAATAGTACCATTTTTTAAAAAAATGAAGAGTATTGAATGAGCACTAAGGACATTCCCAGCTCTAACATATTAAGATTTTCAGTGACCATATGTACTTATCCATTTCTGATTATATGATGAATTAGAGGTAACTAGAATTTGTGCTTCACCAGCTGAAGTGTTGGGTCTATGTCGCTGCTTTTTAAATCTGGGCAGGTGCTGTGACTACTCTGACTGATAGAACATGGCAGAAATGACATGATACCACTTTCTATTTCTTGGAGCACTCATACTTGGACCCCTAAGCTGCCATGTTAGAAGTTTGACCACCCTGCTGAACAGACCACATGGAGAGGCCCTGAGAACTCATGGCGAGGGAGGGTGAGACTACTAGCACAGGCGTCCAGCTACTCTAGTCGAAGCATCAGGAATGTGAATAAAGCCATCTTGGATCTTTCAGACCAGCTAGGCTGTCAATCGCATACTGTTCAGTAACCCTGTCCGATGCCATATAGAACAGAAAAATCGTCCAGCTAAGCTGGGACTGTATTCCTGGCCTTTGGATCATGAACATAATATGATGATTATTGTATTAAGGCATCAAGTTTGGTGTGGTTCATAATGCAGTACATAACTCTTCTAAACAATTGCAGAAAGAGTAAAACAACAACTATAAACAAAGTGAGTGATTGAGTCTTAAACCAATCTGAGGGGGAAAATGTTTGCAGCTAGAAATGGAATGTCATATCCTCAGTGTCTGTACATGCTTTGGTCCAATTGAGAGGATTTTGAGATGACAGTTGGTAGGAAACACAGCAGACATTGAACAAAGATGCTGAAAGAGGCAAAAGAGGGCTCATAATTAGGGACTAGTTTGTTGGTTTGGGAGCACACCATTTCTCACACCAGGTTTAGTATATGCTGAAACAGTAAATTAACACAATTTATTCTTCTGACCCCTCCCTAGTAATTGAAGATTTTTATTACTTTTACCTTGTGATAAACTGTACCTGGATGGTGGTGGACCAAACTCAAGAATATATCTGTGCCCCATTAACTAAATGACAATTAAAATATTTGTAATCAGTAAAACTAAACAAATGGAATATTCCATATAGATAGAGTTTAATAATTGAGAGACTACCTCTCTTAACCTATACTACAATTTTCCTGTGATTTCCTGAGAAATAGAGAAATAGAAATACAAACAACAGTCAATAAAATCTGATATTCATGGGCCAATGATGCTTGCAAGGGAGTCTGAAAAGCCAAACATATCCGACAACCAAAGTTAGACTGTGAAGAGGACACATCTAGACAAATTTATGGGAACTGCAGGCTCTAGACAAGCTGTTACCTTTGTGTAACTACTATCAGGGAGTCCTCAGCCAAGTGCCTGGTGCTAAACCTGGGGCTGCTTTGACCAGCAGGACCAGCAGTTGGGAAGACAAGCAGAGGACTGCAAGGACCAGCTGCGACCCTCTGGCAACTCTCTGTCACCGTGTGTGATTGTAATGATCTTCTGAGAGAGTGGCTTTATGTCTCCTTTTCAGCTCCCAAATCTTTCTTGATTCCTCTTTTGGCCAGTTATAACTTAAGAGTCTTACCAAGTAAAGGTTTCTAGGAAAATATTTCCCAGCCTTTGCCCAGTTAATATTACACAATCCAGGACCATATGCCATATAATCATACAGTTTAGGTATTTTGAAGATAACCAGTTATTTTCTGACTGAAACACAGAATACTTCAGGGCCTTCTCCTCAATCCCATTCTGTACAGGATGTCAACAATAAAAAGTAGAGTAGAGAAAGAAGTGACCAGTCATTTATACATGTTAAAGTGAAGTAACACCATTTACATTTTTATGATACTTGTTGGCATCAAGAAGTGTATTCTACCATGTCTAAATCAAAGGCATACGTCTTTGCCAATGTTTGTACAGTACGTACCTTCCTATGAATTACAAACTTTCCTTCCAGGTTAGCACTCCCTTCACTTTTAATCTGTAGTGCTTATAGTTAAGAGGGGTTTTATGAGGAGAAAAGAGAATAGAAAGTTTTCAAACTTCAGAAGTTAATCTTTATTTTGGAGGTATCTGTACTCAAGATGACCTTATATTTATTCTCATTTGGTGACCTGATTTAAATCTTGTAAGTTATTGTGATCTTGTTACATATAGCACATACTTCTAGTCTGGAATGTTAGGTAGATGGGTCTTGACCCCAAAATGTCACTTTCCCAATATCTAGAATCATATCATTATAAAGATTACACACATATTAAGATTTCAACTTTATCTAATTCTGCAATCACAAAAGGATGCCAAGATGAAAGAACTCTCAGGTTATAAAAGGACCACAGAGTTTTTCAGGGAACTAAGGTGAAGAGGAGCAAGGGCCGGTCTGGTGGGACTGCTAAATTTGTCACTGGGTGCCAAGTAGACCTAACTTTTAATCTTTTTGATTGCTTCCCCAAGTCCCACATAAACCAACCTAACAGAATAGTTTAACTTTATGAAAGAGGCCAAAACTTACGAATTGCCAAAAAAAAATGGCAATGATTGCTACAGAAGGTTTATTTTAGGGCTCATGAAAAAGCCCTAGGGGACACCTAGAATTTTGAAAATATAATATTGTCAAGTTATTTCAGACAGCATAACAACATTTAATTTAAATATATGTGGAATTTTGACCCTTTAATGCACTCTGAATTCCATTGGTTCACTTAGCCGTCAAGGCCTTCTTTGGACACACAACTTCCAATTCAGAATGTTTGCTGTATTGACTAAGACCATAGGCAACCTTCTACCTTCCTGCCCCATGGGATGAAGCAGTTCTTTACCTTCAATTTCTTTTCTACAAGACGTAGGATTTTCATGGTATTTATTCTACTCTATCTTGAGAGAGAATGTAAATCTTCCTGAAGGAACTAGTGTCATCGTTTGAATCCTTGCACTTAGCTACATGATGATTCAAGCAGAGAGAGTAACTCCCTTACCAGTGATCCTTAATTTTGACTTACAGATTTGGGCTCTGTAGGAGACATTTGTGTCTGTTTTCAGGCAGTCTCAGGCTTCCCTGATGAGACTGATAAGAAAGGCATTGACTTGCATCAATTGTGATGATAGGTTTTATGACTGGACTGAGATCAGAAATTCATTTTACAGACCACTGAACAATTGCTAAATGCCTGCTCACCTCAGTTTCCAACCAATCACTAATAATTTTAGTCCTTGGGTGGATTTTATGAACACTGGTCAAATGCCACAAGAGTGAAAATTTGAATTATTGAGGGGAAAAAAGGATGATTTTGCTCTAATATGTGACCTCACTGTCTTCTAAATTTTCTTTCAATTTATTGTGTAATTTCTTTTTAATCAGTAAAAGCAACTGATTTCACTTATTAACATTCTTACTACCATTTTAAATAAATAAATTTACAATGAAATAAACTAAAATTGAAATACAAATTAATTTTTTATATATTTTACCTTTTCCACACTGGCACTCCTGTTTTTATGTGTTTAGACTATTAAAAAGCAAACAGTCCTCCACAGCTAGCATTTGATAGGGTCTTTAAGCATAATACCTGTTCTAGATAATTGTAGAGATACTCTCATCAAAATGATTAATGTTCTATATGAATTTTCACCTTTTGTGTGAATCATAGTGTGGCCATCAGCTAAATTTGAATTATAAAATATGTTGACAAATTAGTGACAGTAGGCTAAATTGCCCCCCAAATTTCTGTGGTTTATAAAGCAATGAAGTTTTATTTATTTACTTATTTTCCTATGTAACAGTCAAGGGTGGGAAATTCATGTCTGCTCCATGCAGTTGTTCATGATCCCAGGTTGCCATATGGAACATTTGTGTTTCAAAACATTGACAAGTCCAATCAACTGAAAAAGGGAAAAAGTATGAAGGAGCATATTTGAAAGGCTGTAGAGACATTTTAGGAGAAAGAGAGAAGTTAAGAACAAGATAATCCACAGGTGTGAAAATATGTACGTATGAGGCTTGCTTGTTAGTCCTCTAGATTTCAGGAGACAGAAACCTAACTCGAAATGGCCAAGAGAGGAAAGGGAATGTGTTGGCTTATTGATCTAAACTGTCCAGGGACAGACTAGCTTCAAATACAGCTGAAAAAAGGGGCTCTGAGAGTATCATACATCGTCATCCTTCCTCTGTCCCTAAGTTCTGCTTTCCTCCCTGTTGGCTTCTTTCTTACAAGTTGCTCCCTACAGTGCCAGGGACACATCCTCACAGTCTCAAGAACATCAGAAAAAGAACATCTGTCTTACTATTATTACAAAAATGCATACTATTTAGTATCTTTAGCTCTGATTGACCATGTCTACATCACATGTCCACGTCTGCAATCAGGAAATATATTTTAATTCCATCTGAACCACCTGGACAGAGACTGATGAGAAGGTTCCAATGATGTTAGGGTACATTTACCTTATGTAAACACATGTTCTGCAACCATAATCACCAATTGTCCACTATATATGAGAAAAAACTCATCTTTATGAAATAATATGTTAACTCTTTAATGTGAAATTTATCCAATTAGTGTACTTGTTTCAGTCAAATAATAGTGCTTTTTAAATCATGGATTTGCTTGTCCCTAATTATGATTAATCACCTCTTTGTGTTTCAAGACCAACTTTAAATCTAGATTTTAATATGAAATTACCCAATTTTCAAAACATGGCCTAGGCCATACCAAAACCCCTCTATGAGTTGTTTATGGCCCCTCGGGCCATCATTCTTCTATCACTGCCCTAAGCACATCCTGAAGATGAGTTGGAAATTTTCCCTAGAATGGAAAGTGTTGAAAGCTGGTAGTCTGTGAGCAAGAAAGGTGAAGATTCCTCAAATTGGAGGAGAAAATAATGCTAGTTTCTCTAAGTGGCAGAGTGACACCAAATTTGCCATCAGTGTATTAAAGGCTGACGAGCTTGGATGGGGGTACATGGGGAATACCTGTGATGATTGGGACCCTGAGAACTATAATCTTGAGAGATTGGTTAAAGTCCATGAGGCAGTGCTTTGAGGATAGTTTGTGGAGACTTCTGCCTACTGAGGGAAAGCCCACTGCATGTGTGTCACGGTATGCTCAGGAATCATTACCAAGAGCAAGAGCTATTAACTGAGAGCCAGCAGATTCTATTTTCCCTTGTGGAGACTTCTGCCTACTGAGGGAAAGCCCACTGCATGTGTGTCACGGTACGCTCAGGAATCATTACCAAGAGCAAGAGCTATTAACTGAGAGCCAGCAGATTCTATTTTCCCTGGACTATGGCAGCTATGGTATCCCAGTGAAACTAAAGGGAAAAGGAGAGAACTATAAAAAATAATTAATACTGTACCCTGTGCCAATATTGGTGAGTAGAAAATATAAGAAAAATTTTCAAAGGAAAGAAATGTGATGCTTATTATACTATATATGTCATGGAACATTCATTCTTGTTACATTAGCATAATCAGAAGTCTGAGGATGGCACACTGAGAAATCAGGTGCTCGGGGCTAACAGCAGAGGGTAAGAAAACACACACACACACACACTCACACACACAAGTTTGAAGAAGTTGGAACAGATGAAAGTGTGAAATAAAGTGCAAACTTAGGATTAATCAAATAGTCAATGTTTTTAGTAGTCCCAAATTAATTGAATAAGTGACCATTGAAGATTGGGAAGACATGGCAAAGTTTGTGAAGATTGGGAAGGCATGGCAAAGTAACTCAAAGAAATAAGATGAGTATCTATTACATGCCCTAAAACAAGCCATTTAAAGTAGACAGTGTCTGAGATGAGTGGCATCCCCAAGAGACATACTGGCCTCTTCTACTAATGAGGAGCTTGATTCTACTTTGTTTTGAAAGGCATGTTATTTCATCTGTCTGAAATTACCCGGGGCTGAGGTGCTATAAACACACTGAAATCACCATTACACACTAGTAAATGACAACTCTGCCTGACACAGGCCTGTGTCCCTGACTTTATCCACCTTCTACATCAGAAGAAAATGAAAATCATTATGGTTATTTTTTTATCTGCTTTAAACCTTCACTGAATGATAGATGCCATGTTCACAGCAGAAAAAGACAAGGTAGACATGAGGGTTGGGAATCTGCTGCCTCAATAATCTTCTAGATTTAAGCATTTTCAAAGAACATGTATGTAGTTTAATTCTCTTTTTCTCTTTCTTTCTCATTTCTTCCTCTTTTTTTCTCACTTTCTCATTCAGAGACAAAGAAATTTTTATCAAAGTTATTAAGTTTCATTCCGGTTATAGGTAAGAAATGGAAACAGAATATTAATTACATAATTTGAAAAGCATTCTTATGACATGATAAAATGAAAAACAGTGAAAAGAAATGCCAATGTAAAGGGTGTCCTAGAATAAAATACATGTATCGTAAAATATGAAAAATATTAGTCTCTTTAAAATATCCTGCTTATTATTTTTCAAATCTAAGATAAGAAATATGTACAATATTTTTTTCTTTTTTCTTTTTTACTTCTCAATATACATTGTATAATTCTTTTAATGTAATTTAATTCCTACATAATACTGTTTCATTTAAATATTATACATATTCTGAATATATTTATACGAATAATATGTATAATATTATTATATGAATTATTATATGAATATATATAATATATTATATGAATATATGTATAATATTTAAATGAAATGGTATTATGCAGGAATTAAATTGCATTGAAAGAATTATACTAGGTTTTATCTTTATTTTTCAAACCATAAATTAACTTAATGAATTAATGATTAAATCACTTCCAATAGGAAATTTTATTCTATGCTTTCTGAAATAACGACTTACTTCTGAAATAAAGACTTATTTCGAGCTCTACATTAGGAAACAGTCCAACTACTTAAAGACAAATATAAATCAATATTTAGTATATGTAATTTTGAACTCATGAAGAAACATGACTTTCTCACAGAAGACTCAATAATTATGCTGACTTAAAATATTGTTTATTTTTTAAAATTAAGATTAGACAATGTCATTTTCTACCATCAAATGCATTTTATTAAATTAAAAATCGTTTGTCTTTTGCTTATCTTTCTCTAGTCAGTGATGATGGTTTTTGACCTCTGCTAGCTGCAGCAGTAATGGCAGTGATGATGGTTTTTTAGCTGCAGCAGTAATGCAATACCATCCTCCCACTTCCCCTGCTGGCAAAACAGTCATCATTCCATAGCAGGGGTTTGAGACATTGGTGGAAAAACTTAGGACAGTGTCTATGTCTGGCATATTTAGAAAAAGAGACCTGTGCATAGCTTTGATACTGAAGGGATCAGATATGAAGCTACAGGTCACGTTGATATGAAAATTAAATTTAGGATTATATTTTTATTAGTTTTTAGAGCAAACAATTAGATGTTGGTTTGTTAAAAAAATAATGTTACTTGCTTTTTGCTTTTCTCTAGCCCAAAGCGTGAATTTTCAAGCCAATAAAAAATGCAAAACTTTATAGGTTGTAACAGTTACTTGACTGTTTATTTTTTTAAACATCCAGCCTTAAACTACTGACAGCCTGAGGAAGGAAAATCAGCTGTGTTGTTAAATTGCTGCCTGGCTTAGTGCTCTGTGAAGAAGAACTTGGCTATGAGCAGCCAAGGACCATTCTGACTTAAATGCACACAGAGGTCATCTAAACTCGGCTTAATCTTTTCTCCATTTTCTACAGTCTGTTTAACAATCACTACCATTGACATTCACACTTTCTTCCCACTTTGTTAGGGCTTACTCTCACCTCCCAAAGCCATAGCAGGTCTGCTGTAATGTCCCCAGAGAAAGCTCCAGCCTGGCTGTTTAGGAATTACCCAGCTTTGCCATACATTGAAGAGTGATTATTTTAAGAAAAATAAAGTAAAGAATGAAACAGAAATCTTTTGGTTGACCTAGCAGTCTAAGAATGCTCAGGAGTTACTTTCTTGAGCTTCTAAAGAAATCTCTCACCAACTTTTAAATATACATTTATTCTAGAAATTCTGTAAAATGCGTGTATTTGAATTCCATGGCATTTTGTAATCTTAATGAAATTTTAATTAGTTAGATCAATTATTTTGCTAAGATAACAGTGTGTCATGTAAAAAACAAATCCCAGCTGTCTTAGTCTGTTTCTGTTGCTTATAACAAAATACTTGAACCTGGGTACTTTGCAAAGAGAATGAAATGTATTGCTTACAGTTGCTGAGACTAGGGAGTCCAAAGTCCAGGGAACACATCTGGTGAGGGTTTTGGTGGTGGTCATGGTGATCCAGGGGTCTTGTTCTTGCATGGCAGAAAATGGTGGACCAGACAGAAACTAACCTCTCATCTTCTTTTTAAAGTCCTCAGAACCACACCCTTGACCACAGTTATTATTCCATTCACTATAGCATGGTCCTACAATCTAACCACCTCTGTAGAGCCCCACTTTTCAATTACCATAGTAGAATTTTCCACCCTCAACAGTTACAAGGTGATTAAGTTTTGGGGGA